>NW_027480221.1:0-30454 GCF_051014685.1 Ptiloglossa arizonensis | reverse complement strand
ATAACGTATAACGTATATCGTATAACGTATAACGTATAACGTATAACGTATAACGTATAACGTATAAACGTATAACGTATAACGTATAACGTATAACGTATGACGTATAACGTATAACGTATAACGTATAACGTATAACGTATAACGTATAACGTATAAAGTATAACGTAAAACGTATAACGTATAACGCCTATAACGTATACGTATAACGTATAACGTATAACGTATAACGTATAACGTATAACGTATGACGTATAAGTATAACGTAAAACGTAAGATACGTATAACGTATAACGTATAACGTATACGTATAACGTATAACGTATAACGTATAACGTATAACGTATAACGTATAACGTATAACGTATAACGTATAACGTATAACGTATAACGTATAACGTATAACGTATAACGTATAACGTATAACGTATAACGTATAACGTATAACGTATAACGTATAACGTATAACGTATAACGTATAACGTATAACGTATAACGTATAACGTATAACGTATAACGTATAACGTATAACGTATAACGTATAACGTATAACGTATAACGTATAACGTATAACGTATAACGTATAACGTATAACGTATAACGTATAACGTATAACGTATAACGTATAACGTATAACGTATAAACGTATAACGTATAACGTATACGTGTATACGTTATAACATATAACGTATAACGTATACGATAACGTATAACGTATAACGTATAACGTATAAAGTAAACGTATAACGTATAAAGTATAACCTATAACGTATAACGTATAACGTATAACGTATAACGTATTAACGTAAACGTATAACGTATAACGTATAACGTATAACGTATAACGTATAACGTATAACGATATAACGTATAACGTATAAACGTATATCGTATAACGTATAACGTATAACGTATAACGTAAAACGTATAATTATAACGTATAACGTATAACGTAAAACGTATAACGTATAACGTATAAAGTATAACGTATAACGTATAACGTATAACCCATAACGTATAACGTATAACGTAAAACGTATAACGTATAACGTATAACGTATAACGTATAACGTATAACGTAGAACGTATAACATGTAACGTATAACGTATAACGTATAACGTATAACGTATACGTATAACGTATAACGTATAACGTATAACGTAAACGTATAACGTATAACGTATAACGTATAACGTATAACGTATAACGTATAACGTATAAACCCATAACGTATAACGTATAACGTATAACGTATAACGTATAACGTATAACGTATAACGTATAACGTATAACGTATTACGTATAACGTATAACGTATAACGTATAACGTATAACGTATAACGTATAACGTATACGTATAACGTATGACGTATAACGTATAACGTAAAACGTATAACGTATAACGTATAACGTATAACGTATAACTTATAACGTATAACGTATAACGTATAACGTATAACGTATAACGTATAACGTATAACGTATACGTATAACGTATAACGTATAACGTATAACGTATTACGTATAACGTATAACGTATAACGTATAACGTATAACGTATAACGTATAACGTATGACGTATAACGTATAACGTAAAACGTATAACGTATAACGTATAACGTATAACGTATAACTTATAACGTATAACGATAACGTATAACGTATAACGTATAACGTATAACGTATAACGTATAACGTATAACGTATAACGTATAACCGTATAACGTATGACGTATAACGTATAACGTAAAACGTAAAACGTATAACGTATAACGTATAACGTAAACGTATAACGTATAACGTATAAAGTATAACGTATAACGTATAACGTATAACCCATACGTATAACGTATAACGTATTACGTATAACGTATAACGTATAACGTATAACGTATAACGTAATAACGTATAACGTATAACGTATAACGTATAACGTAAAACGTATAACGTATAACGTATAACACATAACGTATAACGTATAACGTATAACGTATAACGTATAACGTATAACGTATAACGTATAACGTATAACGGATAACGTATAACGTATAACGTATAACGTATGACGTATAACGTATAACGTATAACGTATAACGTATAACGTATAACGTATAACGTATAAAGTATAACGTATAACGTATAACGTATAACCCATAACGTATGACGTATAACGTATAACGTATAACGTATAACGTATAACGTATAACGTATGACGTATAACGTATAACGTAAAACGTATAACGTATAACGTATAACGTATAACGTATAACTTATAACGTATGACGTATAACGTATAACGTATAAAGTAAAACGTATAACGTATAACGTATAACCCATAACGTATAAACGTATAACGTATACGTATAACGTATAACGTATAACGTATAACGTATAACGTATAACGTATAACGTATAACGTATAACGTATAACGTATAACGTATGACGTATAACGTATAACGTAAAACGTATAACGTATAACGTATAACGTATAACGTATAACTTATAACGTATAACGTATAACGTATAACGTATAACGTATAACGTATAACGTATAACGTATAACGTATAACGTAAAACGTATAACGTATAACGTATAACACATAACGTATAACGTATAACGTATAACGTATAACGTATAACGTATAACGTATAACGTATACGTATAACGTATAACGTATAACGTATAACGTATAACGTATAACGTATAACGTATAACGCATAACGTATAACGTACAACGTATAACGTATACGTATAAAGTATAACGTATAACGTATAACGTATAACCCATAACGTATGACGTATAACGTATAACGTATAACGTATAACGTATAACGTATAACGTATAACGTATAACGTATAACGTATAACGTATAATGTAAAACGTATAACGTATAACGTATAACGTATAACGTATAACGTATAACGTATAACGTATAACGTATAACGTATAACGTATAACGTATTAACGTATAACGTATAACGTATAAGGTATAACGTATAACGTATAACGTATAACGTATAACGTTATAACGTATAACGTATAACGTATAACGTATAAACGCATAACGTATAACGTATGACGTATAACGTATAACGTATAACGTATTACGTATAACGTATAACGTATAACGTATAACGCATAACGTATAACGTACAACGTATAACGTAGAACGTATAACGTATAACGTATAACGTATAACGTATAACGTATAACGTATAACGTATAACGTATAACGTATAACGTATAACGTATAACGTATAACGTATAACGTATAACGTATAACGTATAACGTATAACCTATAACGTATAACGTATAACGTATAACGTATAACGTATAACGTATAACGTATAACGTATAACGTATAACGTATAACGTATAACGTATAACGTATAACGTATAACGTATAACGTATAACGTATGACGTATAACGTATAACGTAAAACGTATAACGTATAACGTATAACGTATAACGTATAACGTATAACGTATAACGTAAAACGTATAACGTATAACGTATAACCCATAACGTATAACGTATACCGTATAACGTATAACGTATAACGTATAACGTATAACGTATAACGTATAACGTATAACGTATAACGTATAACGTATAACGTATAACGTATAACGTATAACGTATAACGTATAACGTATAACGTATGACGTATGACGTATAACGTATAACGTATAACGTATAACGTATAACGTATAACGTATAACGTATAACGTATAACGTATAAAGTATAACGTATAACGTATAACGTATAACCCATAACGTATAACGTATAACGTATAACGTATAACGTATAACGTATAACGTATAACGTATAACGTATAACGTATAACGTATAACGTATAACGTAAAACGTATAACGTATAACGTATAACGTATAACGTATAACTTATAACGTATAACGTATAACGTATAACGTATAACGTATAACGTATAACGTATAACGTATAACGTATAACGTATAACGTATAACGTATAACGTATGACGTATAACGTATAACGTAAAACGTATAACGTATAACGTATAACGTATAACGTAAAACGTATAACGCATAACGTATAACGTATACCGTATAACGTATAACGTATAACGTATAACGTATAAGGTATAACGTATAACGTATAACGTACAATATATAACGTATAACGTATAACGTAAAACGTATAACGTGTAACGTATAACGTATAAGGAATAACGTAAAACGTATAAGGCATAACGTATTATATAACGTATAACGTATAACGTATAACGTATAACGTATAACGTATAACGTATGACGTATAACGTATAACGTATAACGTATAACGTATAACGTATAACGTATAACGTATAACGTATAACGTATAACGTATAAAGTATAACGTATAACGTATAACGTATAACGTATAACGTATAACGTATAACGTATAACGTATAAAGTATAACGTATAACGTATAACGTATAACCCATAACGTATAACGTATAACGTATAACGTATAACGTATAACGTATGACGTATAACGTATAACGTATAACGTATAACGTATAACGTATAACGTAAAACGTATAACGTATAACGTATAACGTATAACGTATAACGTATAACGTATAACGTATAACGTATAACGTATAACGTATAACGTATAACGTATAACGTATAAGGTATAACGTATAACGTATAACGCATAACGTATAACGTATGACGTATAACGTATAACGTATAACGTATAACGTATAACGTATAACGTATAACGTATAACGTATAACGTATAACGTATAACGTATAACGTATAACGTATAACGTATAACGTATAACGTATAACGTATAACGTATAACGTATAACGTAGAACGTATAACATGCAACGTATAACGTATAACGTAGAACGTATAACATGTAACGTATAACGTATAACGTATAACGTATAACGTATAACGTATAACGTATAACGTATAACGTATAACGTATAACGTATAACGTATAACGTATAACGTAAAACGTATAACGTATAACGTATAACGTATAACGTATAACTTATAACGTATAACGTATAACGTATAACGTATAACGTATAACGTATAACGTATAACGTATAACGTATAACGTATAACGTATAACGTATAACGTATAACGTATAACGTATAACGTATGACGTATAACGTATACCGTGTAACGTATAACATATAACGTATAACGTATAACGTATAACGTATAACGTATAACGTATAAAGTATAACGTATAACGTATAACGTATAATCTATAACGTATAACGTATAACGTATAACGTATAACGTATAACGTATAACGTATAACGTATAACGTATAACGTATAACGTATAACGTATAACGTATAACGTATAACGTATAACGTATAACGTATAACGTATAACGTATAACGTATAACGTATAACGTATAACGTATAACGTATGACGTACAACGTATACCGTATCACGTATAATGTATTACGAATAACGTGTAACGTATAACGTATAACGTATAACGTATAACGTATAACTTATAACGTATGACGTATAACGTATAACGTATAAAGTATAACGTATAACGTATAACGTATAACCCATAACGTATAACGTACAACGTATAACGTATAACGTATAACGTATAACGTATAACGTATAACGTATAACGTATAACGTATAACGTATAACGTATAACGTATGACGTATAACGTATAACGTAAAACGTATAACGTATAACGTATAACGTATAACGTATAACTTATAACGTATAACGTATAACGTATAACGTATAACGTATAACGTATAACGTATAACGTATAACGTATAACGTAAAACGTATAACGTATAACGTATAACACATAACGTATAACGTATAACGTATAACGTATAACGTATAACGTATAACGAATAACGTATAACGTATAACGTATAACGTATAACGTATAACGTATAACGTATAACGTATAACGTATAACGTATAACGTATAACGTATATCGTATAACGTATGACGTATAACGTATAACGTAAAACGTATAATGTATAACGTATAACGTATAACGTAAAACGTATAACGTATAACGTATAAAGTATAACGTATAACGTATAACGTATAACCCATAACGTATAACGTATAACGTATAACGTATAACGTATAACGTATAACGTATAACGTATAACGTATAACGTATAACGTATAACGTATAACGTATAACGTATAACGTATAACGTATAACGTATAACGTATAACGTATAACGTATAACGTATAACGTATAACGTATAACGTATATCGTATAACGTATGACGTATAACGTATAACGTAAAACGTATAATGTATAACGTATAACGTATAACGTAAAACGTATAACGTATAACGTATAAAGTATAACGTATAACGTATAACGTATAACCCATAACGTATAACGTATAACGTATAACGTATAACGTATAACGTATAACGTATAACGTATAACGTATAACGTAGAACGTATAACATGTAACGTATAACGTATAACGTATAACGTATAACGTATAACGTATAACGTATAACGTATAACGTATAACGTATAACGTATAACGTATAACGTATAACGTATAACGTATAACGTATAACGTATAACGTATAACGTATAACCCATAACGTATAACGTATAACGTATAACGTATAACGTATAACGTATAACGTATAACGTATAACGTATAACGTATAACGTATTACGTATAACGTATAACGTATAACGTATAACGTATAACGTATAACGTATAACGTATAACGTATAACGTATGACGTATAACGTATAACGTAAAACGTATAACGTATAACGTATAACGTATAACGTATAACTTATAACGTATAACGTATAACGTATAACGTATAACGTATAACGTATAACGTAGAACGTATAACGTATAACGTATAACGTATAACGTATAACGTATAACGTATAACGTATAACGTATAACGTATAACGTATAACGTATAACGTATAACGTATGACGTATAACGTATAACGTAAAACGTATAACGTATAACGTATAACGTATAACGTATAACTTATAACGTATAACGTATAACGTATAACGTATAACGTATAACGTATAACGTATAACGTATAACGTATAACGTATAACGTATAACGTATAACGTATGACGTATAACGTATAACGTAAAACGTATAACGTATAACGTATAACGTATAACGTAAAACGTATAACGTATAACGTATAAAGTATAACGTATAACGTATAACGTATAACCCATAACGTATAACGTATAACGTATAACGTATAACGTATAACGTATAACGTATAACGTATAACGTATAACGTATAACGTATAACGTATAACGTATAACGTAAAACGTATAACGTATAACGTATAACACATAACGTATAACGTATAACGTATAACGTATAACGTATAACGTATAACGTATAACGTATAACGTATAACGTATAACGTATAACGGATAACGTATAACGTATAACGTATAACGTATGACGTATAACGTATAACGTATAACGTATAACGTATAACGTATAACGTATAACGTATAAAGTATAACGTATAACGTATAACGTATAACCCATAACGTATGACGTATAACGTATAACGTATAACGTATAACGTATAACGTATAACGTATGACGTATAACGTATAACGTATAACGTATAACGTATAACGTATAACTTATAACGTATGACGTATAACGTATAACGTATAAAGTATAACGTATAACGTATAACGTATAACCCATAACGTATAACGTATAACGTATAACGTATAACGTATAACGTATAACGTATAACGTATAACGTATAACGTATAACGTATAACGTATAACGTATGACGTATAACGTATAACGTAAAACGTATAACGTATAACGTATAACGTATAACGTATAACTTATAACGTATAACGTATAACGTATAACGTATAACGTATAACGTATAACGTATAACGTATAACGTATAACGTAAAACGTATAACGTATAACGTATAACACATAACGTATAACGTATAACGTATAACGTATAACGTATAACGTATAACGTATAACGTATAACGTATAACGTATAACGTATAACGTATAACGTATAACGTATAACGCATAACGTATAACGTACAACGTATAACGTATAACGTATAAAGTATAACGTATAACGTATAACGTATAACCCATAACGTATGACGTATAACGTATAACGTATAACGTATAACGTATAACGTATAACGTATAACGTATAACGTATAACGTATAACGTATAACGTAAAACGTATAACGTATAACGTATAACGTATAACGTATAACGTATAACGTATAACGTATAACGTATAACGTATAACGTATAACGTATAACGTATAACGTATAACGTATAACGTATAAGGTATAACGTATAACGTATAACGTATAACGTATAACGTATAACGTATAACGTATAACGTATAACGTATAACGCATAACGTATAACGTATGACGTATAACGTATAACGTATAACGTATAACGTATAACGTATAACGTATAACGTATAACGCATAACGTATAACGTACAACGTATAACGTAGAACGTATAACGTATAACGTATAACCCATAACGTATAACGTATAACGTATAACGTATAACGTATAACGTATAACGTATAACGTATAACGTATAACGTATAACGTATAACGTATAACGTAAAACGTATAACGTATAACGTATAACGTATAACGTATAACTTATAACGTATAACGTATAACGTATAACGTATAACGTATAACGTATAACGTATAACGTATAACGTATAACGTATAACGTATAACGTATAACGTATGACGTATAACGTATAACGTAAAACGTATAACGTATAACGTATAACGTATAACGTAAAACGTATAACGCATAACGTATAACGTATACCGTATAACGTATAACGTATAACGTATAACGTATAAGGTATAACGTATAACGTATAACGTACAATATATAACGTATAACGTATAACGTAAAACGTATAACGTGTAACGTATAACGTATAAGGAATAACGTAAAACGTATAAGGCATAACGTATTATATAACGTATAACGTATAACGTATAACGTATAACGTATAACGTATAACGTATGACGTATAACGTATAACGTATAACGTATAACGTATAACGTATAACGTATAACGTATAACGTATAACGTATAACGTATAAAGTATAACGTATAACGTATAACGTATAACGTATAACGTATAACGTATAACGTATAACGTATAAAGTATAACGTATAACGTATAACGTATAACCCATAACGTATAACGTATAACGTATAACGTATAACGTATAACGTATAACGTATAACGTATAACGTATAACGTATAACGTATAACGTATAACGTATAACGTAAAACGTATAACGTATAACGTATAACGTATAACGTATAACGTATAACGTATAACGTATAACGTATGACGTATAACGTATAACGTATAACGTATAACGTATAAGGTATAACGTATAACGTATAACGCATAACGTATAACGTATGACGTATAACGTATAACGTATAACGTATAACGTATAACGTATAACGTATAACGTATAACGTATAACGTATAACGTATAACGTATAACGTATAACGTATAACGTATAACGTATAACGTATAACGTATAACGTATAACGTATAACGTAGAACGTATAACATGCAACGTATAACGTATAACGTAGAACGTATAACATGTAACGTATAACGTATAACGTATAACGTATAACGTATAACGTATAACGTATAACGTATAACGTATAACGTATAACGTATAACGTATAACGTAAAACGTATAACGTATAACGTATAACGTATAACGTATAACTTATAACGTATAACGTATAACATATAACGTATAACGTATAACGTATAACGTATAACGTATAACGTATAACGTATAACGTATAACGTATAACGTATAACGTATAACGTATAACGTATAACGTATAACGTATAACGTATGACGTATAACGTATACCGTGTAACGTATAACATATAACGTATAACGTATAACGTATAACGTATAACGTATAAAGTATAACGTATAACGTATAACGTATAATCTATAACGTATAACGTATAACGTATAACGTATAACGTATAACGTATAACGTATAACGTATAACGTATAACGTATAACGTATAACGTATAACGTATAACGTATAACGTATAACGTATAACGTATAACGTATAACGTATGACGTATAACGTATAACGTAAAACGTATAACGTATAACGTATAACGTATAACGTATAACTTATAACGTATAACGTATAACGTATAACGTATAACGTATAACGTATAACGTATAACGTATAACGTATAACGTATAACGTATAACGTATAACGTATGACGTATAACGTATAACGTAAAACGTATAACGTATAACGTATAACGTATAACGTAAAACGTATAACGCATAACGTATAACGTATACCGTATAACGTATAACGTATAACGTATAAGGTATAACGTATAACGTATAACGTACAATGTATAACGTATAACGTATAACGTAAAACGTATAACGTGTAACGTATAACGTATAAGGAATAACGTAAAACGTATAAGGCATAACGTATTATATAACGTATAACGTATAACGTATAACGTATAACGTATAACGTATAACGTATGACGTACAACGTATACCGTATCACGTATAATGTATTACGAATAACGTGTAACGTATAACGTATAACGTATAACGTATAACGTATAACGTATAACGTATAACGTATGACGTACAACGTATACCGTATCACGTATAATGTATTACGAATAACGTGTAACGTATAACGTATAACGTATAACGTATAACGTATAACGTATAACGTATAACGTATAACGTATAACGTATAACGTATAACGTAAAACGTATAACGTATAACGTATAACGTATAACGTATAACGTATAACGTATAGCGTATAACGTATAACGTATAACGTATAACGTATAACGTATAACGTATAACGTATAACGTATAACGTATAAGGTATAACGTATAACGTATAACGTATAACGTATAACGTATAAAGTATAACGTATAACGTATAACGTATAACCTATAACGTATAACGTATAACGTATAACGTATAACGTATAACGTATAACGTATAACGTAAAACGTATAACGTATAACGTATAACGTATAACGTATAACTTATAACGTATAACGTATAACGTATAACGTATAACGTATAACGTATAACGTATAACGTATAACGTATAACGTATAACGTATAACGTATAACGTATAACGTATAACGTATGACGTATAACGTATACCGTGTAACGTATAACATATAACGTATAACGTATAACGTATAACGTATAACGTATAAAGTATAACGTATAACGTATAACGTATAATCTATAACGTATAACGTATAACGTATAACGTATAACGTATAACGTATAACGTATAACGTATAACGTATAACGTATAACGTATAACGTATAACGTATAACGTATAACGTATAACGTATAACGTATAACGTATGACGTATAACGTATAACGTAAAACGTATAACGTATAACGTATAACGTATAACGTATAACTTATAACGTATAACGTATAACGTAAAACGTATAACGTGTAACGTATAACGTATAAGGAATAACGTAAAACGTATAAGGCATAACGTATTATATAACGTATAACGTATAACGTATAACGTATAACGTATAACGTATAACGTATGACGTACAACGTATACCGTATCACGTATAATGTATTACGAATAACGTGTAACGTATAACGTATAACGTATAATGTATAACGTATAACGTATAACGTATAACGTATAACGTATGACGTACAACGTATACCGTATCACGTATAATGTATTACGAATAACGTGTAACGTATAACGTATAACGTATAACGTATAACGTATAACGTATAACGTATAACGTATAACGTATAACGTATAACGTATAACGTAAAACGTATAACGTATAACGTATAACGTATAACGTATAACGTATAACGTATAGCGTATAACGTATAACGTATAACGTATAACGTATAACGTATAACATATAACGTATAACGTATAACGTATAAGGTATAACGTATAACGTATAACGTATAACGTATAACGTATAAAGTATAACGTATAACGTATAACGTATAACCTATAACGTATAACGTATAACGTATAACGTATAACGTATAACGTATAACGTATAACGTATAACGTATAACGTATAACGTATAACGTATAACGTATAACGTATAACGTATAACGTATAGCGTATAACGCATAACGTATAACGTATACCGTATACCGTATAACGTATATCGTATAACGTATAACGTATAACGTATAACGTATAACGTATGACGTACAACGTATACCGTATCACGTATAATGTATTACGAATAACGTGTAACGTATAACGTATAACGTATAACGTATAACGTGTTACGTATAACGTATAACGTATGACGTACAACGTATACCGTATCACGTATAATGTATTACGAATAACGTGTAACGTATAACGTATAACGTATAACGTATAACGTATAACGTATAACGTATAACGTATGACGTATAACGTATAACGTAAAACGTATAACGTATAACGTATAACGTATAACGTAAAACGTATAACGCATAACGTATAACGTATACCGTATAACGTATAACGTATAACGTATAACGTATAACGTATAACGTATAACGTATGACGTACAACGTATACCGTATCACGTATAATGTATTACGAATAACGTGTAACGTATAACCTATAACGTATAACGTGTAACGTATAACGTACAACGTATAACGTATAAGGTATAACGTATAACGTATAACGTATAACGTATAACGTATAACGTATAACGTATAACGTATAACGTATAACGTATAACCTATAGCGTATAACGTATGACGTATAACGTATAACGTATAACGTATAACGTATAACGTATAACGTATAACGTATAACGTATAACGCATAACGTATAACGTGTAACGTATAACGTATAACGTATAACGTAAAACGTATAACGTATAACGTATAACGTATAACGTATGACGTACAACGTATACCGTATCACGTATAATGTATTACGAATAACGTGTAACGTATAACGTATAACGTATAGCGTATAACGTATAACGTATAACGTGTAACGTATAACGTATAACGTATAACGTATAACGTATAACGTATAACGTATAACGTATAACGTATGACGTATAACGTATAACGTAAAACGTATAACGTATAACGTATAACGTATAACGTAAAACGTATAACGCATAACGTATAACGTATACCGTATAACGTATAACGTATAACGTATAACGTATAACGTATAAGGTATAACGTATAACGGATAACGTACAATGTATAACGTATAACGTATAACGTAAAACGGATAACGTATAACGTATAACGTATAACGAATAACGTAAAACGTATAAGGCATAACGTATTATATAACGTATAACGTATAACGTATAACGTATAACGTATAACGTATGACGTACAACGTATACCGTATCACGTATAATGTATTACGAATAACGTGTAACGTATAACGTATAACGTATAACGTATAACGTATAACGTATAACGTATAACGTATAACGTATAACGTATAACGTATGACGTACAACGTATACCGTATCACGTATAATGTATTACGAATAACGTGTAACGTATAACGTATAACGTATAACGTATAACGTATAACGTATAACGTATAACGTATAACGTATAACGTATAACGTATAATGTATAACGTATAACGTATATCGTAAAACGTATAACGTATAACGTATAAGGTATAACGTATAACGTATAACGTATAGCGTATAACGTATAACGTATAACGTATAACGTATAACGTATAACGTATAACGTATAACGTATAATGTATAAGGTATAACGTATAACGTATAACGTATAACGTATAACGTATAACGTATAACGTATAACGTATAACGTATAACGTATAACCTATAGCGTATAACGTATAACGTATAACGTATAACGTATAACGTATAACGTATAACGTATAACGCATAACGTATAACGTATAACGTATAACGTATGAGGTATAACGTATAACGTATAACGTATAACGTATAACGTATAACGTATCACGTATAACGTATCACGTATAACGTATAACGTATAACGTATAACGTATAACGTATAACGTATAACGTATTACGTATAACGTATAACGTATAACGTATATCGTAAAACGTATAACGTGTAACGTATAAGGTGTAACGTATAACGTATAACGTATAACGTAAAACGTATAACGTATAACGTATAACGTATAACGTATGACGTACAACGTATACCGTATCACGTATAATGTATTACGAATAACGTGTAACGTATAACGTATAACGTATAGCGTATAACGTATAACGTATAACGTATAACGTATAACGTATATTGTATAACGTATAACGTATAACGTATAAGGTATAACGTATAACGTATAACGTATAATGTATAACGTATAACGTATATCGTAAAACGTATAACGTATAACGTATAAGGTATAACGTATAACGTATAACGTATAGCGTATAACGTATAACGTATAACGTATAACGTATAACGTATAACGTAAAACGTATAACGTATAACGTATAACGTATAACGTATGACGTACAACGTATAACGTATAACGTATAACGTATAACTTATAACGTATAACGTATAACGTATAACGTATAACGTATAACGTATAACGTATAACGTATAACGTATAACGTATAACGTATAACGTATAACGTATGACGTATAACGTATAACGTAAAACGTATAACGTATAACGTATAACGTATAACGTAAAACGTATAACGCATAACGTATAACGTATACCGTATAACGTATAACGTATAACGTATAACGTATAAGGTATAACGTATAACGTATAACGTACAATGTATAACGTATAACGTATAACGTAAAACGTATAACGTGTAACGTATAACGTATAAGGAATAACGTAAAACGTATAAGGCATAACGTATTATATAACGTATAACGTATAACGTATAACGTATAACGTATAACGTATAACGTATGACGTACAACGTATACCGTATCACGTATAATGTATTACGAATAACGTGTAACGTATAACGTATAACGTATAACGTATAACGTATAACGTATAACGTATAACGTATGACGTACAACGTATACCGTATCACGTATAATGTATTACGAATAACGTGTAACGTATAACGTATAACGTATAACGTATAACGTATAACGTATAACGTATAACGTATAACGTATAACGTATAACGTATAACGTAAAACGTATAACGTATAACGTATAACGTATAACGTATAACGTATAGCGTATAACGTATAACGTATAACGTATAACGTATAACGTATAACGTATAACGTATAACGTATAACGTATAAGGTATAACGTACAACGTATAACGTATAACGTATAACGTATAAAGTATAACGTATAACGTATAACGTATAACCTATAACGTATAACGTATAACGTATAACGTATAACGTATAACGTATAACGTATAACGTATAACGTAAAACGTATAACGTATAACGTATAACGTATAACGTATAACGTATAACGTATAACGTATAACGTATAACGTATAACGTATAACGTATAACGTATAACGTATAACGTATAACGTATAACGTATAACGTATAACGTATGACGTATAACGTATACCGTGTAACGTATAACATATAACGTATAACGTATAACGTATAACGTATAACGTATAAAGTATAACGTATAACGTATAACGTATTATATAACGTATAACGTATAACGTATAACGTATAACGTATAACGTATAACGTATAACGTATACCGTATCACGTATAATGTATTACGAATAACGTGTAACGTATAACGTATAACGTATAACGTATAACGTGTAACGTATAACGTATAACGTATGACGTACAACGTATACCGTATCACGTATAATGTATTACGAATAACGTGTAACGTATAACGTATAACGTATAACGTATAACGTATAACGTATAACGTATAGCGTATAACGTATAATGTATAACGTATAACGTATAACGTAAAACGTATAACGTATAACGTATAACGTATAACGTATAACGTATAACGTATAGCGTATAACGTATAACGTATAACGTATAACGTATAACGTGTAACGTATAACGTACAACGTATAACGTATAAGGTATAACGTATAACGTATAACGTATAACGTATAACGTATAACGTATAACGTATAACGTATAACGTATAACGTATAACCTATAGCGTATAACGTATAACGTATAACGTATAACGTATAACGTATAACGTATAACGTATAACGTATAACGTATAACGCATAACGTATAACGTGTAACGTATAACGTATAACGTATAACGTAAAACGTATAACGTATAACGTATAACGTATAACCTATGACGTACAACGTATACCGTATCACGTATAATGTATTACGAATAACGTGTAACGTATAACGTATAACGTATAGCGTATAACGTATAACGTATAACGTGTAACGTATAACGTATAACGTATAACGTATAACGTATAACGTATAACGTATAACGTATAACGTATGACGTATAACGTATAACGTAAAACGTATAACGTATAACGTATAACGTATAACGTAAAACGTATAACGCATAACGAATAACGTATACCGTATAACGTATAACGTATAACGTATAACGTATAAGGTATAACGTATAACGGATAACGTACAATGTATAACGTATAACGTATAACGTAAAACGTATAACGTATAACGTATAACGTATAACGAATAACGTAAAACGTATAAGGCATAACGTATTATATAACGTATAACGTATAACGTATAACGTATAACGTATAACGTATGACGTACAACGTATACCGTATCACGTATAATGTATTACGAATAACGTGTAACGTATAACGTATAACGTATAACGTATAACGTATAACGTATAACGTATAACGTATGACGTACAACGTATACCGTATCACGTATAATGTATTACGAATAACGTGTAACGTATAACGTATAACGTATAACGTATAACGTATAACGTATAACGTATAACGTATAACGTATAACGTATAACGTATAACGTATAATGTATAACGTATAACGTATATCGTAAAACGTATAACGTATAACGTATAAGGTATAACGTATAACGTATAACGTATAGCGTATAACGTATAACGTATAACGTATAACGTATAACGTATAACGTATAACGTATAACGTATAACGTATAAGGTATAACGTATAACGTATAACGTATAACGTATAACGTATAACGTATAACGTATAACGTATAACGTATAACCTATAGCGTATAACGTATAACGTATAACGTATAACGTATAACGTATAACGTATAACGTATAACGTAAAACGCATAACGTATAACGTATAACGTATAACGTATGAGGTATAACGTATAACGTATAACGTATAACGTATAACGTATAACGTATCACGTATAACGTATCACGTATAACGTATAACGTATAACGTATAACGTATAACGTATAACGTATAACGTATAACGTATAACGTATGACGTACAACGTATACCGTATCACGTATAATGTATTACGAATAACGTGTAACGTATAACGTATAACGTATAACGTATAACGTATAACGTATAACGTATAGCGTATAACGTATAACGTATAACGTATAACGTATAACGTATATTGTATAACGTATAACGTATAACGTATAACGTATAACGTATAACGAATAACGTAAAACGTATAAGGCATAACGTATTATATAACGCATAACGTATAACGTATAACGTATAACGTATAACGTATGACGTACAACGTATACCGTATCACGTGTAATGTATTACGAATAACGTGTAACGTATAACGTATAACGTATAACGTATAACGTATAACGTATGACGTACAACGTATACCGTATCACGTATAATGTATTACGAATAACGTGTAACGTATAACGTATAACGTATAACGTATAACGTATAACGTATAACGTATAACGTATAACGTATGACGTACAACGTATACCGTATCACGTATAATGTATTACGAATAACGTGTAACGTATAACGTATAACGTATAACGTATAACGTATAACGTATAGCGTATAACGTATAACGTATAACGTATAACGTATAACGTATATTGTATAACGTATAACGTATAACGTATAACGTATAACGTATAACGAATAACGTAAAACGTATAAGGCATAACGTATTATATAACGTATAACGTATAACGTATAACGTATAACGTATAACGTATAACGTATAATGTATAACGTATAACGTATATCGTAAAACGTATAACGTATAAGGTATAACGTATAACGTATAACGTATGACGTACAACGTATACCGTATCACGTATAATGTATTACGAATAACGTGTAACGTATAACGTATAACGTATAGCGTATAACGTATAACGTATAACGTGTAACGTATAACGTATAACGTATAACGTATAACGTATAACGTATAACGTATAACGTATAACGTATAACGTATAACGTATAACGTATAACGTATAACGTATAACGTATAACGTATAACGTATGACGTACAACGTATACCGTATCACGTATAATGTATTACGAATAACGTGTAACGTATAACGTATAACGTATAGCGTATAACGTATAACGTATAACGTGTAACGTATAACGTATAACGTATAACGTATAACGTATAACGTATAACGTATAATGTATAACGTATAACGTATATCGTAAAACGTATAACGTATAACGTATAAGGTATAACGTATAACGTATAACGTATGACGTACAACGTATACCGTATCACGTATAATGTATTACGAATAACGTGTAACGTATAACGTATAACGTATAGCGTATAACGTATAACGTATAACGTGTAACGTATAACGTATAACGTATAACGTATAACGTATAACGTATAGCGTATAACGTACAACGTGTAACGTATAACGTATAACGTATAACGTATAACGTATAACGTATAGCGTATAACGTACAACGTATAACGTATAACGTATAACGTATATTGTATAACGTATAACGTATAACGTATCACGTATAACGTATAACGTATAACGTATAACGTATAACGTATAACGTATAACGTATTACGTATAACGTATAACGTATAACGTATATCGTAAAACGTATAACGTGTAACGTATAACGTGTAACGTATAACGTATAACGTATAACGTGTAACGTATAACGTATAACGTATAACGTATAACGTATAACGTATAACGTATAACGTATAACGTATAACGTATGACGTACAACGTATACCGTATCACGTATAATGTATTACGAATAACGTGTAACGTATAACGTATAACGTATAGCGTATAACGTATAACGTATAACGTGTAACGTATAACGTATAACGTATAACGTATAACGTATAACGTATAACGTATAACGTATGACGTACAACGTATACCGTATCACGTATAATGTATTACGAATAACGTGTAACGTATAACGTATAACGTATAACGTATAACGTATTACGTATAACGTATAACGTATAACGTATATCGTAAAACGTATAACGTGTAACGTATAACGTGTAACGTATAACGTATAACGTATAGCGTATAACGTATAACGTATAACGTGTAACGTATAACGTATAACGTATAACGTATAACGTATAACGTATAACGTATAACGTATAACGTATGACGTATAACGTATAACGTAAAACGTATAACGTATAACGTATAACGTATAACGTAAAACGTATAACGCATAACGTATAACGTATACCGTATAACGTATAACGTATAACGTATAACGTATAAGGTATAACGTATAACGGATAACGTACAATGTATAACGTATAACGTATAACGTAAAACGTATAACGTATAACGTATAACGTATAACGAATAACGTAAAACGTATAAGGCATAACGTATTATATAACGTATAACGTATAACGTATAACGTATAACGTATAACGTATGACGTACAACGTATACCGTATCACGTATAATGTATTACGAATAACGTGTAACGTATAACGTATAACGTATAACGTATAACGTATAACGTATAACGTATAACGTATAACGTATGACGTACAACGTATACCGTATCACGTATAATGTATTACGAATAACGTGTAACGTATAACGTATAACGTATAACGTATAACGTATAACGTATAACGTATAACGTATAACGTATGACGTACAACGTATACCGTATCACGTATAATGTATTACGAATAACGTGTAACGTATAACGTATAACGTGTAACGTATAACGTATAACGTATAACGTATAACGTATAACGTGTAACGTATAACGTATAACGTATAACGTATAACGTATAACGTATAACGTATAACGTATAACGTATGACGTATAACGTATAACGTAAAACGTATAACGTATAACGTATAACGTATAACGTAAAACGTATAACGCATAACGTATAACGTATACCGTATAACGTATAACGTATAACGTATAACGTATAAGGTATAACGTATAACGGATAACGTACAATGTATAACGTATAACGTATAACGTAAAACGTATAACGTATAACGTATAACGTATAACGAATAACGTAAAACGTATAAGGCATAACGTATTATATAACGTATAACGTATAACGTATAACGTATAACGTATAACGTATGACGTACAACGTATACCGTATCACGTATAATGTATTACGAATAACGTGTAACGTATAACGTATAACGTATAACGTATAACGTATAACGTATAACGTATAACGTATGACGTACAACGTATACCGTATTACGTATAATGTATTACGAATAACGTGTAACGTATAACGTATAACGTATAACGTATAACGTATAACGTATAACGTATAACGTATAACGTATAACGTATAATGTATAACGTATAACGTATATCGTAAAACGTATAACTTATAACGTATAAGGTATAACGTATAACGTATAACGTATAGCGTATAACGTATAACGTATAACGTATGACGTACAACGTATACCGTATCACGTGTAATGTATTACGAATAACGTGTAACGTATAACGTATAACGTATAACGTATAACGTATAACGTATGACGTACAACGTATACCGTATCACGTATAATGTATTACGAATAACGTGTAACGTATAACGTATAACGTATAACGTATAACGTATAACGTATAACGTATAACGTATAACGTATGACGTACAACGTATACCGTATCACGTATAATGTATTACGAATAACGTGTAACGTATAACGTATAACGTATAACGTATAACGTATAACGTATAGCGTATAACGTATAACGTATAACGTATAACGTATAACGTATATTGTATAACGTATAACGTATAACGTATAACGTATAACGTATAACGAATAACGTAAAACGTATAAGGCATAACTTATTATATAACGTATAACGTATAACGTATAACGTATAACGTATCACGTATAACGTATAACGTATAACGTATAACGTATAACGTATAACGTATAACGTATTACGTATAACGTATAACGTATAACGTATATCGTAAAACGTATAACGTGTAACGTATAACGTGTAACGTATAACGTATAACGTATAACGTGTAACGTATAACGTATAACGTATAACGTATAACGTATAACGTATAACGTATAACGTATAACGTATAACGTATGACGTACAACGTATACCGTATCACGTATAATGTATTACGAATAACGTGTAACGTATAACGTATAACGTATAGCGTATAACGTATAACGTATAACGTGTAACGTATAACGTATAACGTATAACGTATAACGTATAACGTATAACGTATAACGTATAACGTATGACGTACAACGTATACCGTATCACGTATAATGTATTACGAATAACGTGTAACGTATAACGTATAACGTATAACGTATAACGTATAACGTATAACGTATAACGTATAACGTATAACGTATAATGTATAACGTATAACGTATATCGTAAAACGTATAACTTATAACGTATAAGGTATAACGTATAACGGATAACGTACAATGTATAACGTATAACGTATAACGTAAAACGTATAACGTATAACGTATAACGTATAACGAATAACGTAAAACGTATAAGGCATAACGTATTATATAACGTATAACGTATAACGTATAACGTATAACGTATAACGTATAACGTATAATGTATAACGTATAACGTATATCGTAAAACGTATAACGTATAACGTATAAGGTATAACGTATAACGTATAACGTATGACGTACAACGTATACCGTATCACGTATAATGTATTACGAATAACGTGTAACGTATAACGTATAACGTATAGCGTATAACGTATAACGTATAACGTGTAACGTATAACGTATAACGTATAACGTATAACGTATAACGTATAGCGTATAACGTACAACGTATAACGTATAACGTATAACGTATATTGTATAACGTATAACGTATAACGTATAAGGTATAACGTATAACGTATAACGTATAATGTATAACGTATAACGTATATCGTAAAACGTATAACGTATAACGTATAAGGTATAACGTATAACGTATAACGTATAGCGTATAACGTATAACGTATAACGTATAACATATAACGTATAACGTAAAACGTATAACGTATAACGTATAACGTATAACGTATGACGTACAACGTATACCGTATCACGTATAATGTATTACGAATAACGTGTAACGTATAACGTATAACGTATAGCGTATAACGTATAACGTATAACGTGTAACGTATAACGTATAACGTATGACGTACAACGTATACCGTATCACGTATAATGTATTACGAATAACGTGTAACGTATAACGTATAACGTATAACGTATAACGTATAACGTATAACGTATAACGTATGACGTACAACGTATACCGTATCACGTATAATGTATTACGAATAACGTGTAACGTATAACGTATAACGTATAGCGTATAACGTATAACGTATAACGTGTAACGTATAACGTATAACGTATAACGTATAACGTATAACGTATAACGAATAACGTAAAACGTATAAGGCATAACGTATTATATAACGTATAACGTATAACGTATAACGTATAACGTATAACGTATGACGTACAACGTATACCGTATCACGTATAATGTATTACGAATAACGTGTAACGTATAACGTATAACGTATAACGTATAACGTATAACGTATAACGTATAACGTATAACGTATGACGTACAACGTATACCGTATCACGTATAATGTATTACGAATAACGTGTAACGTATAACGTATAACGTATAACGTATAACGTATAACGTATAGCGTATAACGTATAACGTATAACGTATAACGTATAACGTATATTGTATAACGTATAACGTATAACGTATAACGTATAACGTATAACGAATAACGTAAAACGTATAAGGCATAACGTATTATATAACGTATAACGTATAACGTATAACGTATAACGTATAACGTATAACGTATGACGTACAACGTATACCGTATCACGTATAATGTATTACGAATAACGTGTAACGTATAACGTATAACGTATAACGTATAACGTATAACGTATAACGTATAACGTATAACGTATGACGTACAACGTATACCGTATCACGTATAATGTATTACGAATAACGTGTAACGTATAACGTATAACGTATAACGTATAACGTATAACGTATAACGTATAACGTATAACGTATAACGTATAACGTATAATGTATAACGTATAACGTATATCGTAAAACGTATAACGTATAACGTATAAGGTATAACGTATAACGTATAACGTATAGCGTATAACGTATAACGTATAACGTATAACGTATAACGTATAACGTATAACGTATAACGTATAACGTATAAGGTATAACGTATAACGTATAACGTATAACGTATAACGTATAACGTATAACGTATAACGTTTAACGTATAACCTATAGCGTATAACGTATAACGTATAACGTATAACGTATAACGTATAACGTATAACGTATAACGTATAACGCATAACGTATAACGTATAACGTATAACGTATGAGGTATAACGTATAACGTATAACGTATAACGTATCACGTATAACGTATAACGTATAACGTATAACGTATAACGTATAACGTATTACGTATAACGTATAACGTATAACGTATATCGTAAAACGTATAACGTGTAACGTATAACGTGTAACGTATAACGTATAACGTATAACGTAAAACGTATAACGTATAACGTATAACGTATAACGTATGACGTACAACGTATACCGTATCACGTATAATGTATTACGAATAACGTGTAACGTATAACGTATAACGTATAGCGTATAACGTATAACGTATAACGTATAACGTATAACGTATATTGTATAACGTATAACGTATAACGTATAAGGTATAACGTATAACGTATAACGTATAACGTATGACGTACAACGTATACCGTATCACGTATAATGTGTTACGAATAACGTGTAACGTATAACGTATAACGTATAACGTATAACGAATAACGTAAAACGTATAACGCATAACGTATTAAATAACGTATAACGTATAACGTATAACGTATAACGTATAACGTATAACGTATAACGTATAACGTACAATGTATAACGTATAACGTATAACGTAAAACGTATAACGTATAACGTATAACGTATAACGTAAAACGTATAACGTATAACGTATAACGTATAACGTATAACGTATAACGTATGACGTATAACGTATAACGTAAAACGTATAACGTATAACGTATAACGTATAACGTATAACGTATAGCGTATAACGTATAACGTATAACGTATATCGTAAAACGTATAACGTATAACGTATAACGTATAACGTATAACGTATAACGCATAACGAATAACGTATAACGTATAACCTATGACGTATAACGTATAACGTATAACGTATAACATATAACGCATAACGTATATCGTATACCGTATAACGTATAACGTATAACGTATAACGTATAACGTATAACGTATAACGTATAACGTATAACGTATAACGTATAACGTATAACGTATAACGCCTAACGAATAACGTATGACGTATAACGTATAACGTAAAACGTATAACGTATAACGTATAACGTATAACGTATAACGTATAACGTATAACGTATATCGTAAAACGTATAACGTATAACGTATAACGTATAACGTAAAACGTATAACGCATAACGTATAACGTATACCGTATAACGTATAACGTATAACGTATAACGTATAAGGTATAACGTATAACGTATAACGTACAATGTATAACGTATAACGTATAACGTATAACGTATAACGTATAACGTATAACGTATAACGTATAACGTATAACGTATAACGTATAACGTATAACGCCTAACGAATAACGTATAACGTATAACCTATGACGTATAACGTATAACGTATAACGTATAACGTATATCGTATAACGTATAACGTATAACGTATTACGTATATCGTATACCGTATAACGTATAACGTATAACGTATAACGTATAACGTATAACGTATAACGTATAACGCCTAACGAATAACGTGTAACGTATAACCTATGACGTATAACGTATAACGTATAACGTATCACGTATATCGTATAACGTATAACGTATAACGTATAACGTATAACGTATAACGTATAACGTATAACGTATATCGTATAACGTATAACGTATAACGTATAAGGTATAACGTATAACGTATAACGTATAACGTATAACGTATAACGTATAACGTATAACGTATAACGTAAAACGTATAACGTATAACGTATAACGTATAACGTATAACGTATAGCGTATAACGTATAACGTATAACGTATATTGTGAAACGTATAACGTATAACGTATAACGTATAATGTAAAACGTATAACGCATAACGTATAACGTATACCGTATAACGTATAACGTATAAGGTATAACGTATAACGTATAACGTACAATGTATAACGTATAACGTATAACGTAAAACGTATAACGTATAACGTATAACGTATAACGTATAACGAATAACGTAAAACGTATAAGGCATAACGTATTATATAACGTATAACGTATAACGTATAACGTATAACGTATAACGTATGACGTAGAACGTATACCGTATCACGTATAATGTATTACGAATAACGTGTAACGTATAACGTATAACGTATAACGTATAACATATAACGTATAACGTATAACGCATAACGTATAACGTATGACGTATAACGTATAACGTATAACGTATAACGTATAACGTATAATGTATAACGTATAACGTATAACGTATAACGTATAACGTATAACGTATAACGTATGACGTACAACGTATACCGTATCACGTATAATGTATTACGAATAACGTGTAACGTATAACGTATAACGTATAACGTATAACGTATAACGTATAACGTATAACGTATAACGTATAATGTATAACGTATAACGTATAACGTAAAACGTATAACGTATAACGTATAACGTATAACGTATAACGTATAACGTATAACGTATAGCGTATAACGTATAACGTATAACGTATAACGTATAACGTATAACGTATAACGTATAACGTATAACGTATAAGGTATAACGTATAACGTATAACGTATAACGTATAACGTATAAAGTATAACGTATAACGTATAACGTATAACCTATAACGTATAACGTATAACGTATAACGTGTAACGTATAACGTATAACGTATAACGTATAACGTATAACGTATAACGTATAACGTATAACGTATAACGTATAACGTATAACGTATAACGTATGACGTATAACGTATAACGTAAAACGTATAACGTATAACGTATAACGTATAACGTATAACTTATAACGTATAACGTATAACGTATAACGTATAACGTATAACGTATAACGTATAACGTATAACGTATAACGTATAACGTATAACGTATAACGTATGACGTATAACCTATAACGTAAAACGTATAACGTATAACGTATAACGCATAACGTAAAACGTATAACGCATAACGTATAACGTATACCGTATAACGTATAACGTATAACGTATAACGTATAAGGTATAACGTATAACGTATAACGTACAATGTATAACGTATAACGTATAACGTAAAACGTATAACGTATAACGTATAACGTATAACGAATAACGTAAAACGTATAAGGCATAACGTATTATATAACGTATAACGTATAACGTATAACGTATAACGTATAACGTATGACGTACAACGTATACCGTATCACGTATAATGTATTACGAATAACGTGTAACGTACAACGTATAACGTATAACGTATAACGTATAACGTATAACGTATAACGTATAACGTATAACGTATAACGTATAACGTATGACCTATAACGTATAACGTAAAACGTATAACGTATAACGTATAACGTATAACGTATAACGTATAGCGTATAACGTATAACGTATAACGTATATCGTAAAACGTATAACGTATAACGTATAACGTATAACGTATAACGTAAAACGTATAACGCATAACGTATAACGTATACCGTATAACGTATAACGTATAACGTATAACGTATAACGTATAAGGTATAACGTATAACGTATAACGTACAATGTATAACGTATAACGTATAACGTATAACGTATAACGTATAACGTATAACGTATAACGTATAACGTATAACGTATAACGTATAACGTATAACGCATAACGTATAACGTATAACGTATAACGCCTAACGAATAACGTATAACGTATAACCTATGACGTATAACGTATAACGTATAACGTATAACGTATATCGTATAACGTATAACGTATAACGTATAACGTATTACGTATATCGTATACCGTATAACGTATAACGTATAACGTATAACGTATAACGTATAACGTATAACGTATAACGCCTAACGAATAACGTGTAACGTATAACCTATGACGTATAACGTATAACGTATAACGTATCACGTATATCGTATAACGTATAACGTATAACGTATAACGTATAACGTATAACGTATAACGTATAACGTATATCGTATAACGTATAACGTATAACGTATAAGGTATAACGTATAACGTGTAACGTATAACGTATAACGTATAACGTATAACGTATAACGTATAACGTATAACGTGTAACGTAAAACGTATAACGTATAACGTATAACGTATAACGTATAACGTATAACGTATAGCGTATAACCTATAACGTATAACGTATATCGTAAAACGTATAACGTATAACGTATAACGTATAATGTAAAACGTATAACGCATAACGTATCACGTATATCGTATAACGTATAACGTATAACGTATAACGTAAAACGTATAACGTATAACGTATAACGTATAGCGTATAACGTATAACGTATAACGTATAACGTATAACGTATAACCTATAACGTATAACGTATAACGTATAAGGTATAACGTATAACGTATAACGTATAACGTATAACGTATAACGTATAACGTATAACGTATAACGTATAACCTATAGCGTATAACGTATAACGTATAACGTATAACGTATAACGTATAACGTATAACGTATAACGCATAACGTATAACGTATAACGTATAACGTATATCGTAAAACGTATAACGTGTAACGTATAACGTGTAACGTATAACGTATAACGTATAACGTATAACGTAAAACGTATAACGTATAACGTATAACGTATAACGTATGACGTACAACGTATACCGTATCACGTATAACGTATATCGTAAAACGTATAACGTATAACGTATAACGTATAACGTAAAACGTATAACGCATAACGTATAACGTATAACGTATAACGTATAACGTATAACGTATAGCGTATAACGTATAACGTATAACGTATAACGTATAACGTATAACGTATAACGTATAACGTATAACGTATAACGTATAACGTATAACGTATAACGTATAACGTATAACGTATAACGTATAACGTATAACGTATAACGTATAACGTATAACGTATAACGCATAACGTCTAACGTATGACGTATCACGTATAAGGTATGACCTATAACGTATAACGTATAACGTATAACGTATAACGTATAACGTATAGGGTATAACGTATAACGTATAACGTATAACGTATAACGTATAACGTATAACGTATAACGTATAACGTATGACGTATCACGTATAAGGTATGACCTATAACGTATAACGTATAACGTATAACGTATAACGTATAACGTATAACGTATAACGTATAACGTATAACGTATAACGTATAACGTATAACGTATAACGTATAACGTATAACGTATAACGTATAACGTATAACGTATAACGTATAACGTATAACGTATAACGTATAACGCATAACGTCTAACGTATGACGTATCACGTATAAGGTATGACCTATAACGTATAACGTATAAGGTATGACCTATAACGTATAACGTATAACGTATAACGTATAACGTATAACGTATAGGGTATAACGTATAACGTATAACGTATAACGTATATCGTATAACGTATAACGTATAACGTATAACGTATAACGTATAACGTATAACGTATAACGTATAACGTATAACGTATAACGTATAACGTATAACGTATAACGTATAACGTATAACGTATAACGTATAACGTATAACGTATAACGTATAACGTATAACGTATAACGTATAAGGTATAACGTATAACGTATAACGTATAACGTATAACGTATAACGTATAACGTATAACGTATAACGTATGACGTATCACGTATAAGGTATGACCTATAACGTATAACGTATAACGTATAACGTATAACCTATACCGTATAACGTATAACGTATAACGTATAACGTATAACGTATAACGTATAACGTATAACGTATAACGTATAACGTATAACGTATAACGTATAACGTATAACGTACAACGTATAACGTATAACGTATAACGTATAACGTATAACGTATAACGTATAACGTATAACGTATAACGCATAACGTCTAACGTATGACGTATCACGTATAAGGTATGACCTATAACGTATAACGTATAACGTATAACGTATAACGTATAACGTATAACGTATAACGTATAACGTATAACGTATAACGTATAACGTATAACGTATAACGTATAACGTATAACGTATAACGTATAACGTATAACGTGTATCGTATAACCTATGACGTATAACATTTAACGTATAACGTATGACGTGTAACGCAGAACGTATAACGTATAACGTATAACGTATAACGTATAACGTATAACGTATAACGTATAACGTATAACGTATAACGTATAACGTATAACGTATAACGTATAACGTATAACGTATAACGTATAACGTATAACGTATAACGTATAACGTATAACGTATAACGTATAACGTATAACGTATAACGTATAACGTATAGCGTATAACGTATAACGTATAACGTATAACGTATAACGTATAACGTATAACGTATAACGTA
>NW_027480220.1:0-30502 GCF_051014685.1 Ptiloglossa arizonensis | reverse complement strand
ATATACGTAATACGTTATACGATATACGTTATACGTTATACGTTGTACGTTATACGTTATACGTTATACGTTATTCGTTATACGTTATAGGTTATACGTTATACGTTATACATTATACGTTATACGTTATACGTTAAACGTTATACGTTATACGTTATACGTTATACGTTATACGTTATACGTTAAACGTTATACGTTATACGTTATACGTTATACGTTATACGTTATACGTTATACGTTACACGTTATATGTTATACGTTAATCGTTATACGTTATACGTAATACGTTATACGATATACGTTATACGTTATACGTTGTACGTTATACGTTATACGTTATACGTTATACGTTATACGTTATACGTTATACGTTATACGTTATACGTTATACGTTATACGTTATACGTTATTCGTTATACGTTATACGTTATACGTTATACGTTATATGTTATACGTTACAAGTTATACGTTATACGTAATACGTTATACGATATACGTAATACGTTATACGATATACGTTATACGTTATACGTTGTACGTTATACGTTATACGTTATACGTTATTCGTTATACGTTATAGGTTATACGTTATACGTTATACATTATACGTTATACGTTATACGTTAAACGTTATACGTTATACGTTATACGTTATACGTTATATGTTATACGTTAATCGTTATACGTTATACGTAATACGTTATACGATATACGTTATACGTTATACGTTATACGTTATACGTTATACGTTATGCGTTATAGGATATACGTTATACGTTATACGTTATACGTTATACGTTATACGTTATACGTTATAGGTTATGCGTTATACGTTATACGTTATATGTTATACGTTAAACGTTATACGTTATACGTAATACGTTATACGATATACGTTATACGTTATACGTTGTACGTTATACGTTATACGTTATACGTTATTCGTTATACGTTATAGGTTATACGTTATACGTTATACGTTGTACGTTATACGTTATACGTTAAACGTTATACGTTATACGTTATACGTTATACGTTATGCGTTATACGTTATACGTTATACGTTATACGTTATACGTTATACGTTATACGTTATACGTTATACGTTATACGTTATACGTTATACGTTATACGTTATACGTTATACGTTATAGGTTGTACGTTATATGTTATACGTTATACGTTATACGTTATACGTTATACGTTATACGTTATACGTTATACGTTATACGTTATACGTTATACGTTATACGTTATACGTTATACGTTATACGTTATACGTTATACGTTATACGTTATACGTTATACGTTATACGTTATACGTTATACGTTATACGTTATACGTTATACGTTATACGTTATACGTTATACGTTATACGTTATAGGTTATGCGTTATACGTTATACGTTATACGTTATACGTTAAACGTTATACGTTATACGTAATACGTTATACGATATACGTTATACGTTATACGTTATACGTTATACGTTATACGTTATACGTTATACGTTATACGTTATACGTTATACGTTATACGTTAAACGTTATACGTTATACGTTATACGTTATACGTTATACGTTATACGTTATACGTTATACGTTATACGTTATACGTTATACGTTATACGTTATACGTTATACGTTATACGTTATACGTTATACGTTATACGTTATACGTTATACGTTATACGTTATACGTTATACGTTATACGTTATACGTTATACGTTATACGTTAAACGTTATACGTTATACGTTATACGTTATACGTTATACGTTATACGTTATACGTTATACGTTATACGTTATACGTTATACGTTATACGTTATACGTTATACGTTATACGTTATACGTTAGACGTTATAGGTTATACGTTAAACGTTTTACGTTATACGTTATACGTTATACGATATACGTTATACGATATACGTTATACGTTATACGTTATACGTTATATATTATACGTTATACGTTATACGTTATACGTTATGCGTTATACGTTATACGTTATACGTTATACGTTATACGTTATACGTTTTACGTTATACGTTATACGTTATACGTTATACGTTATACGTTATACGTTATACGTTATACGTTATACGTTATACGTTATACGTTATACGTTATACGTTATACGTTATACGTTATACGTTATACGTTATACGTTATACGTTATACGTTATACGTTATACGTTATACGTTATACGTTATACGTTATACGTTATACGTTATACGTTATACGTTATACGTTATACGTTATACGTTATACGTTATACGTTATACGTTATGCGTTATAGGATATACGTTATACGTTATGCGTTATAGGATATACGTTATACGTTATACGTTATACGTTATACGTTATACGTTATACGTTATAGGTTATGCGTTATACGTTATACGTTATATGTTATACGTTAAACGTTATACGTTATACGTAATACGTTATACGATATACGTTATACGTTATACGTTGTACGTTATACGTTATACGTTATACGTTATTCGTTATACGTTATACGTCGAACGTTATACGCTATACGTTATACGTTGTACGTTATACGTTATACGTTATACGTTATTCGTTATACGTTATAGGTTATACGTTATACGTTATACGTTATACGTTATTCGTTATACGTTATAGGTTATACGTTATACGTTATACGTTATACGTTATACGTTATACGGTAAACGTTATACGTTATACGTTATACGTTATACGTTATGCGTTATAGGATATACGTTATACGTTATACGTTATACGTTATACGTTATACGGTATACGTTATACGTTATGCGTTATACGTTATACGTTATACGTTACACGTTTGACGTTATACGTTATACGTTATACGTTATACGTTATACGTTATACGGTATACGTTATACGTTATACGTTATACGTTATACGTTATACGTTATACGTTATAGGTTATACGTTATACGTTATACGTTATACGTTATACATTATACGTTATACGTTATACGTTATGCGTTATACGCTATACGTTATGCGTTATACGCTATACGTTATGCGTTATAGGTCATACCTTATACGTGATACGTCATACGTTATACGTTATACGTTATACGTTATTCGTTATACGTTTTACGTTATACGTTATACGTTATACGTTATACGTTATACGTTATACGTTATACGATATACGTTATACGTTATACGTTATACGTTATACGTTATACGTTATACGTCAAACGTTATACGCTATACGTTATACGTTATACGTTATACGGTAAACGTTATACGTTATACGTTATACGTTATACGTTATGCGTTATAGGATATACGTTATACGTTATACGTTATACGTTATACGTTATACGGTATACGTTATACGTTATGCGTTATACGTTATACGTTATACGTTACACGTTTGACGTTATACGTTATACGTTATACGTTATACGTTATACGTTATACGGTATACGTTATACGTTATACGTTATACGTTATACGTTATACGTTATACGTTATAGGTTACACGTTAAACGTTATACGTTATACGTTATACGATATACGTTATACGTTATACGTTATACGTTATATATTATACGTTATACGTTATACGTTATACGTTATGCGTTATACGTTATACGTTAAACGTTATACGTTATACGTTATACGATATACGTTATACGTTATACGTTATACGTTATATATTATACGTTATACGTTATACGTTATACGTTATGCGTTATACGTTATACGTTATACGTTATACGTTATACGTTATATGTTATACGTTTTACGTTATACGTTATACGTTATACGTTATACGTTATACGTTATACGTTATACGTTATACGTTATACGTTATACGTTATACGTTATACGTTATACGTTATACGTTATACGTTATACGTTATACGTTATACGTTATACGTTATACGTTATACGTTATACGTTATACGTTATACGTTATACGTTATACGTTATACGTTATACGTTATACGTTATACGTTATACGTTATACGTTATACGTTATACGTTATAGGTTATGCGTTATACGTTATACGTTATACGTTATACGTTAAACGTTATACGTTATACGTAATACGTTATACGATATACGTTATACGTTATACGTTATACGTTATACGTTATACGTTATACGTTATACGTTATACGTTATACGTTATACGTTATACGTTAAACGTTATACGTTATACGTTATACGTTATACGTTATACGTTATACGTTATACGTTATACGTTATACGTTATACGTTATACGTTATACGTTATACGTTATACGTTATACGTTATACGTTATACGTTATACGTTATACGTTATACGTTATACGTTATACGTTATACGTTATACGTTATACGTTATACGTTATACGTTATACGTTATACGTTATACGTTATACGTTATACGTTATACGTTATACGTTATACGTTATACGTTATACGTTATACGTTATACGTTATACGTTATACGTTATACGTTATACGTTATACGTTATACGTTAGACGTTATAGGTTATACGTTAAACGTTTTACGTTATACGTTATACGTTATACGATATACGTTATACGATATACGTTATACGTTATACGTTATACGTTATATATTATACGTTATACGTTATACGTTATACGTTATGCGTTATACGTTATACGTTATACGTTATACGTTATACGTTATACGTTTTACGTTATACGTTATACGTTATACGTTATACGTTATACGTTATACGTTATACGTTATACGTTATACGTTATACGTTATACGTTATACGTTATACGTTATACGTTATACGTTATACGTTATACGTTATACGTTATACGTTATACGTTATACGTTATACGTTATACGTTATACGTTATACGTTATACGTTATACGTTATACGTTATACGTTATACGTTATACGTTATACGTTATACGTTATACGTTATACGTTATACGTTATACGTTATACGTTATACGTTATACGTTATACGTTATACGTTATACGTTATACGTTATACGTTATACGTTATACGTTATACGTTATACGTTATACGTTATACGTTATACGTTATACGTTATACGTTATACGTTATACGTTATACGTTATACGTTATACGTTATACGTTATACGTTATACGTTATACGTTAAACGTTATACGTTATACGTAATACGTTATACGATATACGTTATACGTTATACGTTGTACGTTATACGTTATACGTTATACGTTATTCGTTATACGTTATACGTTATGCGTTATACGTTATACATTATACGTTATACGTTATACGTTAAACGTTATACGTTATACGTTATACGTTATACGTTATGCGTTATAGGATATACGTTATACGTTATACGTTATACGTTATACGTTATACGTTATACGTTATACGTTATAGGTTATGCGTTATACGTTATACGTTATATGTTATACGTTAAACGTTATACGTTATACGTAATACGTTATACGATATACGTTATACGTTATACGTTGTACGTTATACGTTATACGTTATACGTTATTCGTTATACGTTATAGGTTATACGTTATACGTTATACGTTGTACGTTATACGTTATACGTTAAACGTTATACGTTATACGTTATACGTTATACGTTATGCGTTATACGTTATACGTTATACGTTATACGTTATACGTTATACGTTATACGTTATACGTTATACGTTATACGTTATACGTTATACGTTATACGTTATAGGTTATACGTTATACGTTATACGTTATACGTTATACGTTATACGTTATACGTTATACGTTATACGTTATACGTTATACGTTATACGTTATACGTTATACGTTATACGTTATACGTTATACGTTATACGTTATACGTTATACGTTATACGTTATACGTTATACGTTATACGTTATACGTTATACGTTATACGTTATACTTTATACGTTATACGTTATACGTTATACGTTATACGTTATACGTTATACGTTATAGGTTATGCGTTATACGTTATACGTTATATGTTATACGTTAAACGTTATACGTTATACGTAATACGTTATACGATATACGTTATACGTTATACGTTATACGTTATACGTTATACGTTATACGTTATACGTTATACGTTATACGTTATACGTTATACGTTATACGTTATACGTTATACGTTATACGTTATACGATATACGTTATACGATATACGTTATACGTTATACGTTATACGTTATATATTATACGTTATACGTTATACGTTATACGTTATGCGTTATACGTTATACGTTATACGTTATACGTTATACGTTATACGTTTTACGTTATACGTTATACGTTATACGTTATACGTTATACGTTATACGTTATACGTTATACGTTATACGTTATACGTTATACGTTATACGTTATACGTTATACGTTATACGTTATACGTTATACGTTATACGTTATACGTTATACGTTATACGTTATACGTTATACGTTATACGTTATACGTTATACGTTATACGTTATACGTTATACGTTATACGTTATACGTTATACGTTATACGTTATACGTTATACGTTATACGTTATACGTTATACGTTATGCGTTATAGGATATACGTTATACGTTATGCGTTATAGGATATACGTTATACGTTATACGTTATACGTTATACGTTATACGTTATACGTTATAGGTTATGCGTTATACGTTATACGTTATACGTTATACGTTATACGTTATACGTTATACGTTATACGTTATACGTTATACGTTATACGTTATACGTTATACGTTATACGTTATACGTTATACGTTATACGTTATACGTCATACGTTATACGTTATACGTTATACGTTATACGTTATACGTTATACGTTATACGTTATACGTTATACGTTATACGTTATACGTTATACGTTATACGTTATACGTTATACGTTATACGTTATGCGTTATAGGATATACGTTATACGTTATGCGTTATAGGATATACGTTATACGTTATACGGTAAACGTTATACGTTATACGTTATACGTTATAGGTTATGCGTTATACGTTATACGTTATATGTTATACGTTAAACGTTATACGTTATACGTAATACGTTATACGATATACGTTATACGTTATACGTTGTACGTTATACGTTATACGTTATACGTTATTCGTTATACGTTATACGTCGAACGTTATACGCTATACGTTATACGTTGTACGTTATACGTTATACGTTATACGTTATTCGTTATACGTTATAGGTTATACGTTATACGTTATACGTTATACGTTATTCGTTATACGTTATAGGTTATACGTTATACGTTATACGTTATACGTTATACGTTATACGTTATACGTTATACGGTAAACGTTATACGTTATACGTTATACGTTATACGTTATGCGTTATAGGATATACGTTATACGTTATACGTTATACGTTATACGTTATACGGTATACGTTATACGTTATGCGTTATACGTTATACGTTATACGTTACACGTTTGACGTTATACGTTATACGTTATACGTTATACGTTATACGTTATACGGTATACGTTATACGTTATACGTTATACGTTATACGTTATACGTTATACGTTATACGTTATACGTTATACGTTAGACGTTATAGGTTATACGTTAAACGTTTTACGTTATACGTTATACGTTATACGATATACGTTATACGATATACGTTATACGTTATACGTTATACGTTATATATTATACGTTATACGTTATACGTTATACGTTATGCGTTATACGTTATACGTTATACGTTATACGTTATACGTTATACGTTTTACGTTATACGTTATACGTTATACGTTATACGTTATACGTTATACGTTATACGTTATACGTTATACGTTATACGTTATACGTTATACGTTATACGTTATACGTTATACGTTATACGTTATACGTTATACGTTATACGTTATACGTTATACGTTATACGTTATACGTTATACGTTATACGTTATACGTTATACGTTATACGTTATACGTTATACGTTATACGTTATACGTTATACGTTATACGTTATACGTTATGCGTTATAGGATATACGTTATACGTTATGCGTTATAGGATATACGTTATACGTTATACGTTATACGTTATACGTTATACGTTATACGTTATAGGTTATGCGTTATACGTTATACGTTATATGTTATACGTTAAACGTTATACGTTATACGTAATACGTTATACGATATACGTTATACGTTATACGTTGTACGTTATACGTTATACGTTATACGTTATTCGTTATACGTTATACGTCGAACGTTATACGCTATACGTTATACGTTGTACGTTATACGTTATACGTTATACGTTATTCGTTATACGTTATAGGTTATACGTTATACGTTATACGTTATACGTTATTCGTTATACGTTATAGGTTATACGTTATACGTTATACGTTATACGTTATACGTTATACGGTAAACGTTATACGTTATACGTTATACGTTATACGTTATGCGTTATAGGATATACGTTATACGTTATACGTTATACGTTATACGTTATACGGTATACGTTATACGTTATGCGTTATACGTTATACGTTATACGTTACACGTTTGACGTTATACGTTATACGTTATACGTTATACGTTATACGTTATACGGTATACGTTATACGTTATACGTTATACGTTATACGTTATACGTTATACGTTATAGGTTATACGTTATACGTTATACGTTATACGTTATACATTATACGTTATACGTTATACGTTATGCGTTATACGCTATACTTTATGCGTTATACGCTATACGTTATGCGTTATAGGTCATACCTTATACGTGATACGTCATACGTTATACGTTATACGTTATACGTTATTCGTTATACGTTTTACGTTATACGTTATACGTTATACGTTATACGTTATACGTTATACGTTATACGATATACGTTATACGTTATACGTTATACGTTATACGTTATACGTTATACGTCAAACGTTATACGCTATACGTTATACGTTATACGTTATACGGTAAACGTTATACGTTATACGTTATACGTTATACGTTATGCGTTATAGGATATACGTTATACGTTATACGTTATACGTTATACGTTATACGGTATACGTTATACGTTATGCGTTATACGTTATACGTTATACGTTACACGTTTGACGTTATACGTTATACGTTATACGTTATACGTTATACGTTATACGGTATACGTTATACGTTATACGTTATACGTTATACGTTATACGTTATACGTTATAGGTTACACGTTAAACGTTATACGTTATACGTTATACGATATACGTTATACGTTATACGTTATACGTTATATATTATACGTTATACGTTATACGTTATACGTTATGCGTTATACGTTATACGTTAAACGTTATACGTTATACGTTATACGATATACGTTATACGTTATACGTTATACGTTATATATTATACGTTATACGTTATACGTTATACGTTATGCGTTATACGTTATACGTTATACGTTATACGTTATACGTTATATGTTATACGTTTTACGTTATACGTTATACGTTATACGTTATACGTTATACGTTATACGTTATACGTTATACGTTATACGTTATACGTTATACGTTATACGTTATACGTTATACGTTATACGTTATACGTTATACGTTATACGTTATACGTTATACGTTATACGTTATACGTTATACGTTATACGTTATACGTTATACGTTATACGTTATACGTTATACGTTATGCGTTATAGGATATACGTTATACGTTATGCGTTATAGGATATACGTTATACGTTATACGGTAAACGTTATACGTTATACGTTATACGTTATAGGTTATGCGTTATACGTTATACGTTATATGTTATACGTTAAACGTTATACGTTATACGTAATACGTTATACGATATACGTTATACGTTATACGTTGTACGTTATACGTTATACGTTATACGTTATTCGTTATACGTTATACGTCGAACGTTATACGCTATACGTTATACGTTGTACGTTATACGTTATACGTTATACGTTATTCGTTATACGTTATAGGTTATACGTTATACGTTATACGTTATACGTTATTCGTTATACGTTATAGGTTATACGTTATACGTTATACGTTATACGTTATACGTTATACGTTATACGTTATACGGTAAACGTTATACGTTATACGTTATACGTTATACGTTATGCGTTATAGGATATACGTTATACGTTATACGTTATACGTTATACGTTATACGGTATACGTTATACGTTATGCGTTATACGTTATACGTTATACGTTACACGTTTGACGTTATACGTTATACGTTATACGTTATACGTTATACGTTATACGGTATACGTTATACGTTATACGTTATACGTTATACGTTATACGTTATACGTTATACGTTATACGTTATACGTTAGACGTTATAGGTTATACGTTAAACGTTTTACGTTATACGTTATACGTTATACGATATACGTTATACGATATACGTTATACGTTATACGTTATACGTTATATATTATACGTTATACGTTATACGTTATACGTTATGCGTTATACGTTATACGTTATACGTTATACGTTATACGTTATACGTTTTACGTTATACGTTATACGTTATACGTTATACGTTATACGTTATACGTTATACGTTATACGTTATACGTTATACGTTATACGTTATACGTTATACGTTATACGTTATACGTTATACGTTATACGTTATACGTTATACGTTATACGTTATACGTTATACGTTATACGTTATACGTTATACGTTATACGTTATACGTTATACGTTATACGTTATACGTTATACGTTATACGTTATACGTTATACGTTATACGTTATGCGTTATAGGATATACGTTATACGTTATGCGTTATAGGATATACGTTATACGTTATACGTTATACGTTATACGTTATACGTTATACGTTATAGGTTATGCGTTATACGTTATACGTTATATGTTATACGTTAAACGTTATACGTTATACGTAATACGTTATACGATATACGTTATACGTTATACGTTGTACGTTATACGTTATACGTTATACGTTATTCGTTATACGTTATACGTCGAACGTTATACGCTATACGTTATACGTTGTACGTTATACGTTATACGTTATACGTTATTCGTTATACGTTATAGGTTATACGTTATACGTTATACGTTATACGTTATTCGTTATACGTTATAGGTTATACGTTATACGTTATACGTTATACGTTATACGTTATACGGTAAACGTTATACGTTATACGTTATACGTTATACGTTATGCGTTATAGGATATACGTTATACGTTATACGTTATACGTTATACGTTATACGGTATACGTTATACGTTATGCGTTATACGTTATACGTTATACGTTACACGTTTGACGTTATACGTTATACGTTATACGTTATACGTTATACGTTATACGGTATACGTTATACGTTATACGTTATACGTTATACGTTATACGTTATACGTTATAGGTTATACGTTATACGTTATACGTTATACGTTATACATTATACGTTATACGTTATACGTTATGCGTTATACGCTATACTTTATGCGTTATACGCTATACGTTATGCGTTATAGGTCATACCTTATACGTGATACGTCATACGTTATACGTTATACGTTATACGTTATTCGTTATACGTTTTACGTTATACGTTATACGTTATACGTTATACGTTATACGTTATACGTTATACGATATACGTTATACGTTATACGTTATACGTTATACGTTATACGTTATACGTCAAACGTTATACGCTATACGTTATACGTTATACGTTATACGGTAAACGTTATACGTTATACGTTATACGTTATACGTTATGCGTTATAGGATATACGTTATACGTTATACGTTATACGTTATACGTTATACGGTATACGTTATACGTTATGCGTTATACGTTATACGTTATACGTTACACGTTTGACGTTATACGTTATACGTTATACGTTATACGTTATACGTTATACGGTATACGTTATACGTTATACGTTATACGTTATACGTTATACGTTATACGTTATAGGTTACACGTTAAACGTTATACGTTATACGTTATACGATATACGTTATACGTTATACGTTATACGTTATATATTATACGTTATACGTTATACGTTATACGTTATGCGTTATACGTTATACGTTAAACGTTATACGTTATACGTTATACGATATACGTTATACGTTATACGTTATACGTTATATATTATACGTTATACGTTATACGTTATACGTTATGCGTTATACGTTATACGTTATACGTTATACGTTATACGTTATATGTTATACGTTTTACGTTATACGTTATACGTTATACGTTATACGTTATACGTTATACGTTATACGTTATACGTTATACGTTATACGTTATACGTTATACGTTATACGTTATACGTTATACGTTATACGTTATACGTTATACGTTATACGTTATACGTTATACGTTATACGTTATACGTTATACGTTATACGTTATACGTTATACGTTATACGTTATACGTTATACGTTATACGTTATACGTTATACGTTATACGTTATACGTTATAGGTTATGCGTTATACGTTATACGTTATACGTTATACGTTAAACGTTATACGTTATACGTAATACGTTATACGATATACGTTATACGTTATACGTTATACGTTATACGTTATACGTTATACGTTATACGTTATACGTTATACGTTATACGTTATACGTTAAACGTTATACGTTATACGTTATACGTTATACGTTATACGTTATACGTTATACGTTATACGTTATACGTTATACGTTATACGTTATACGTTATACGTTATACGTTATACGTTATACGTTATACGTTATACGTTATACGTTATACGTTATACGTTATACGTTATACGTTATACGTTATACGTTATACGTTATACGTTATACGTTATACGTTATACGTTATACGTTATACGTTATACGTTATACGTTAGACGTTATAGGTTATACGTTAAACGTTTTACGTTATACGTTATACGTTATACGATATACGTTATACGATATACGTTATACGTTATACGTTATACGTTATATATTATACGTTATACGTTATACGTTATACGTTATGCGTTATACGTTATACGTTATACGTTATACGTTATACGTTATACGTTTTACGTTATACGTTATACGTTATACGTTATACGTTATACGTTATACGTTATACGTTATACGTTATACGTTATACGTTATACGTTATACGTTATACGTTATACGTTATACGTTATACGTTATACGTTATACGTTATACGTTATACGTTATACGTTATACGTTATACGTTATACGTTATACGTTATACGTTATACGTTATACGTTATACGTTATACGTTATACGTTATACGTTATACGTTATACGTTATACGTTATACGTTATACGTTATACGTTATACGTTATACGTTATACGTTATACGTTATACGTTATACGTTATACGTTATACGTTATACGTTATACGTTATACGTTATACGTTATACGTTATACGTTATACGTTATACGTTATACGTTATACGTTATACGTTATACGTTAAACGTTATACGTTATACGTAATACGTTATACGATATACGTTATACGTTATACGTTGTACGTTATACGTTATACGTTATACGTTATTCGTTATACGTTATACGTTATACGTTATACGTTATACATTATACGTTATACGTTATACGTTAAACGTTATACGTTATACGTTATACGTTATACGTTATGCGTTATAGGATATACGTTATACGTTATACGTTATACGTTATACGTTATACGTTATACGTTATACGTTATAGGTTATGCGTTATACGTTATACGTTATATGTTATACGTTAAACGTTATACGTTATACGTAATACGTTATACGATATACGTTATACGTTATACGTTGTACGTTATACGTTATACGTTATACGTTATTCGTTATACGTTATAGGTTATACGTTATACGTTATACGTTGTACGTTATACGTTATACGTTAAACGTTATACGTTATACGTTATACGTTATACGTTATGCGTTATACGTTATACGTTATACGTTATACGTTATACGTTATACGTTATACGTTATACGTTATACGTTATACGTTATACGTTATACGTTATACGTTATAGGTTATACGTTATACGTTATACGTTATACGTTATACGTTATACGTTATACGTTATACGTTATACGTTATACGTTATACGTTATACGTTATACGTTATACGTTATACGTTATACGTTATACGTTATACGTTATACGTTATACGTTATACGTTATACGTTATACGTTATACGTTATACGTTATACGTTATACTTTATACGTTATACGTTATACGTTATACGTTATACGTTATACGTTATACGTTATAGGTTATGCGTTATACGTTATACGTTATATGTTATACGTTAAACGTTATACGTTATACGTAATACGTTATACGATATACGTTATACGTTATACGTTATACGTTATACGTTATACGTTATACGTTATACGTTATACGTTATACGTTATACGTTATACGTTATACGTTATACGTTATACGTTATACGTTATACGATATACGTTATACGATATACGTTATACGTTATACGTTATACGTTATATATTATACGTTATACGTTATACGTTATACGTTATGCGTTATACGTTATACGTTATACGTTATACGTTATACGTTATACGTTTTACGTTATACGTTATACGTTATACGTTATACGTTATACGTTATACGTTATACGTTATACGTTATACGTTATACGTTATACGTTATACGTTATACGTTATACGTTATACGTTATACGTTATACGTTATACGTTATACGTTATACGTTATACGTTATACGTTATACGTTATACGTTATACGTTATACGTTATACGTTATACGTTATACGTTATACGTTATACGTTATACGTTATACGTTATACGTTATGCGTTATAGGATATACGTTATACGTTATGCGTTATAGGATATACGTTATACGTTATACGTTATACGTTATACGTTATACGTTATACGTTATAGGTTATGCGTTATACGTTATACGTTATACGTTATACGTTATACGTTATACGTTATACGTTATACGTTATACGTTATACGTTATACGTTATACGTTATACGTTATACGTTATACGTTATACGTTATACGTTATACGTCATACGTTATACGTTATACGTTATACGTCATACGTTATACGTTATACGTTATACGTTATACGTTATACGTTATACGTTATACGTTATACGTTATACGTTATACGTTATACGTTATACGTTATACGTTATACGTTATACGTTATGCGTTATAGGATATACGTTATACGTTATGCGTTATAGGATATACGTTATACGTTATACGGTAAACGTTATACGTTATACGTTATACGTTATAGGTTATGCGTTATACGTTATACGTTATATGTTATACGTTAAACGTTATACGTTATACGTAATACGTTATACGATATACGTTATACGTTATACGTTGTACGTTATACGTTATACGTTATACGTTATTCGTTATACGTTATACGTCGAACGTTATACGCTATACGTTATACGTTGTACGTTATACGTTATACGTTATACGTTATTCGTTATACGTTATAGGTTATACGTTATACGTTATACGTTATACGTTATTCGTTATACGTTATAGGTTATACGTTATACGTTATACGTTATACGTTATACGTTATACGTTATACGTTATACGGTAAACGTTATACGTTATACGTTATACGTTATACGTTATGCGTTATAGGATATACGTTATACGTTATACGTTATACGTTATACGTTATACGGTATACGTTATACGTTATGCGTTATACGTTATACGTTATACGTTACACGTTTGACGTTATACGTTATACGTTATACGTTATACGTTATACGTTATACGGTATACGTTATACGTTATACGTTATACGTTATACGTTATACGTTATACGTTATAGGTTATACGTTATACGTTATACGTTATACGTTATACGTTATACGTTATACGTTATACGTTATGCGTTATACGCTATACGTTATGCGTTATACGCTATACGTTATGCGTTATAGGTCATACCTTATACGTGATACGTCATACGTTATACGTTATACGTTATACGTTATTCGTTATACGTTTTACGTTATACGCTATACGTTATACGTTATACGTTATACGTTATACGTTATACGTTATACGTTATACGTTATAGGTTATACGTTATACGTTATACGTTATACGTTATACGTTATACGTTATACGTTATACGTTATGCGTTATACGCTATACGTTATGCGTTATAGGTCATACCTTATACGTGATACGTCATACGTTATACGTTATACGTTATACGTTATACGTTATACGTTATACGTTATACGTTATACGTTATACGTTATACGTTATAGGTTATACGTTATACGTTATACGTTATACGTTATACGTTATACGTTATACGTTATACGTTATACGTTATACGTTATGCGTTATACGCTATACGTTATGCGTTATAGGTCATACCTTATACGTGATACGTCATACGTTATACGTTATACGTTATACGTTATTCGTTATACGTTTTACGTTATACGTTATACGTTATACGTTATACGTTATACGTTATACGTTATACGTTATACGTTATACGTTATACGTTATACGTTATACGTTAAACGTTATACGTTATACGTTATACGTTATACGTTATACGTTATACGTTATACGTTATACGTTAAACGTTATACGTTATACGTTATACGATATACGTTATACGTTATACGTTATACGTTATATATTATACGTTATACGTTATACGTTATACGTTATGCGTTATACGTTATACGTTATACGTCATACGTTATACGTTATATGTTATACGTTTTACGTTATACGTTATACGTTATACGTTATACGTTATACGTTATACGTTATACGTTATACGTTACGCGTTATACGTTATACGTTATACGTTATACGTTATACGTTATACGTTATACGTTATACGTTATACGTTATACGTTATACGTTATACGTTATACGTTATACGTTATACGTTATACGTTATACGTTATACGTTATACGTTATACGTTAAACGTTATACGTTATACGTTATACGTTATACGTTATACGTTATACGTTATACGTTATACGTTATACGTTATACGTTATACGTTATACGTTATACGTTATACATTATACGTTATACGTTATACGTTATACGTTATACGTTATAGGTTATGCGTTATACGTTATACGTTATACGTTATACGTTATACGTTATACGTTATACGTTATACGTTATACGTTATACGTTATACGTTATACGTTAAACGTTATACGTTATACGTTATACGTTATACGTTATACGTTATACGTTATACGTTATACGTTATACGTTATACGTTATACGTTATACGTTATACGTTATACGTTAGACGTTATAGGTTATACGTTAAACGTTTTACGTTATACGTTATACGTTATACGATATACGTTATACGATATACGTTATACGTTATACGTTATACGTTATATATTATACGTTATACGTTATGCGTTATACGTTATGCGTTATACGTTATACGTTATACGTTATACGTTATACGTTATACGTTATACGTTTTACGTTATACGTTATACGTTATACGTTATACGTTATACGTTATACGTTATACGCTATACGTTATACGTTATACGTTATACGTTATACGTTATGCGTTATACGTTATGCGTTATACGTTATACGTTATACGTTATACGTTATACGTTATACGTTATACGTTATACGTTATACGTTATACGTTATACGTTAAACGTTATACGTTATACGTTATACGTTATACGTTATACGTTATACGTTATACGTTATACGTTATACGTTATACGTTATACGTTATACGTTATACGTTATACGTTATACGTTATACGTTATACGTTATACGTTATACGTTATACGTTATACGTTATACGTTATACGTTATATGTTATACGTTAAACGTTATACGTTATACGTAATACGTTATACGATATACGTTATACGTTATACGTTGTACGTTATACGTTATACGTTATACGTTATTCGTTATACGTTATAGGTTATACGTTATACGTTATACATTATACGTTATACGTTATACGTTAAACGTTATACGTTATACGTTATACGTTATACGTTATGCGTTATAGGATATACGTTATACGTTATACGTTATACGTTATACGTTATACGTTATACGTTATACGTTATAGGTTATGCGTTATACGTTATACGTTATATGTTATACGTTAAACGTTATACGTTATACGTAATACGTTATACGATATACGTTATACGTTATACGTTGTACGTTATACGTTATACGATATACGTTATTCGTTATACGTTATAGGTTATACGTTGTACGTTATACGTTATACGTTAAACGTTATACGTTATACGTTATACGTTATACGTTATGCGTTATACGTTATACGTTATACGTTATACGTTATACGTTATACGTTATACGTTATACGTTATACGTTATACGTTATACGTTATACGTTATACGTTATACGTTATACGTTATACGTTATACGTTATAGGTTATACGTTATACGTTATACGTTATACGTTATACGTTATACGTTATACGTTATACGTTATACGTTGTGCGTTATACGCTATACGTTATACGTTATACGTTATACGTTATACGTTTTACGTTATACGTTATACGTTATACGTTATACGTTATACGTTAAACGTTATACGTTATACGTTATACGTTATACGTTATACGTTATACGTTATACGTTATACGTTATACGTTATACGTTATACGTTATACGTTATACGTTATACGTTATACGTTATACGTTAGACGTTATAGGTTATACGTTAAACGTTTTACGTTATACGTTATACGTTATACGATATACGTTATACGATATACGTTATACGTTATACGTTATACGTTATATATTATACGTTATACGTTATACGTTATACGTTATGCGTTATACGTTATACGTTATACGTTATACGTTATACGTTATACGTTTTACGTTATACGTTATACGTTATACGTTATACGTTATACGTTATACGTTATACGTTATACGTTATACGTTATACGTTAAACGTTATACGTTATACGTAATACGTTATACGATATACGTTATACGTATACGTTGTACGTTATACGTTATACGTTATACGTTATTCGTTATACGTTATACGTCAAACGTTATACGCTATACGTTATACGTTGTACGTTATACGTTATACGTTATACGTTATTCGTTATACGTTATAGGTTATACGTTATACGTTATACGTTATACGTTATTCGTTATACGTTATAGGTTATACGTTATACGTTATACGTTATACGTTATACGTTATACGGTAAACGTTATACGTTATACGTTATACGTTATACGTTATGCGTTATAGGATATACGTTATACGTTATACGTTATACGTTATACGTTATACGGTATACGTTATACGTTATGCGTTATACGTTATACGTTATACGTTATACGTTATACGTTATACGTTATACGTTATACGTTATACGTTATACGTTATACGTTATACGTTAAACGTTATACGTTATACGTTATACGTTATACGTTATACGTTATACGTTATACGTTATACGTTATACGTTATACGTTATACGTTATACGTTATACGTTATACGTTATACGTTAGACGTTATAGGTTATACGTTAAACGTTTTACGTTATACGTTATACGTTATACGATATACGTTATACGATATACGTTATACGATATACGTTATACGATATACGTTATACGTTATACGTTATACGTTATACGTTATACGTTATACGTTATACGTTATACGTTATACGTTATACGTTATACGTTATACGTTATACGTTATACGTTATACGTTATACGTTATACGTTATACGTTATACGTTATACGTTATACGTTATACGTTATACGTTATACGTTATACGTTATACGTTATACGTTATACGTTATACGTTATACGTTATACGTTATACGTTATACGTTATACGTTAAACGTTATACGTTATACGTAATACGTTATACGATATACGTTATACGTTATACGTTATACGTTATACGTTATACGTTATACGTTATACGTTATACGTTATACGTTATACGTTATACGTTATGCGTTATACGTTATATGTTATACGTTATACGATATACGTTATACGATATACGTTATACGTTATACGTTATACGTTATATATTATACGTTATACGTTATACGTTATACGTTATACGTTATACGTTATACGTTATACGTCATACGTTATACGTTATACGTTATACGTTATACGTTATACGTTATACGTTATACGTTATACGTTATACGTTATACGTTATACGTTATACGTTATACGTTATACGTTATACGTTATACGTTATACGTTATACGTTATACGTTATACGTTATACGTTATACGTTATACGTTATACGTTATACGTTATACGTTATACGTTATACGTTATACGTTATACGTTATACGTTATACGTTATACGTTATAGGTTATGCGTTATACGTTATACGTTATATGTTATACGTTAAACGTTATACGTTATACGTAATACGTTATACGATATACGTTATACGTTATACGTTATACGTTATACGTTATACGTTATACGTTATACGTTATACGTTATACGTTATACGTTAAACGTTATACGTTATACGTTATACGTTATACGTTATACGTTATACGTTATACGTTATACGTTATACGTTATACGTTATGCGTTATACGTTATACGTTATACGTTAGACGTTATAGGTTATACGTTAAACGTTTTACGTTATACGTTATACGTTATACGATATACGTTATACGATATACGTTATACGTTATACGATATACGTTATATATTATACGTTATACGTTATACGTTATACGTTATGCGTTATACGTTATACGTTATACGTTATACGTTATACGTTATACGTTTTACGTTATACGTTATACGTTATACGTTATACGTTATACGTTATACGTTATACGTTATACGTTATACGTTATACGTTATACGTTATACGTTATACGTTATACGTTATACGTTATACGTTATACGTTATACGTTATACGTTATACGTTATACGTTATACGTTATACGTTATACGTTATACGTTATACGTTATACGTTATACGTTATACGTTATACGTTATACGTTATACGTTATACGTTATGCGTTATACGTTATGCGTTATAGGATATACGTTATACGTTATACGTTATACGTTATACGTTATACGTTATACGTTATGCGTTATAGGTTATGCGTTATACGTTATACGTTATATGTTATACGTTAAACGTTATACGTTATACGTAATACGTTATACGATATACGTTATACGTTATACGTTGTACGTTATACGTTATACGTTATACGTTATTCGTTATACGTTATAGGTTATACGTTGTACGTTATACGTTGTACGTTATACGTTATACGTTAAACGTTATACGTTATACGTTATACGTTATACGTTATGCGTTATAGGATATACGTTATACGTTATACGTTATACGTTATACGTTATACGTTATACGTTATAGGTTATGCGTTATACGTTATACGTTATACGTTATACGTTATATGTTATACGTTATACGTTATACGATATACGTTATACGTTATACGTTATACGTTATACGTTATACGTCAAACGTTATACGCTATACGTTATACGTTGTACGTTATACGTTATACGTTATACGTTATTCGTTATACGTTATAGGTTATACGTTATACGTTATACGTTATACGTTATTCGTTATACGTTATAGGTTATACGTTATACGTTATACGTTATACGTTATACGTTATACGGTAAACGTTATACGTTATACGTTATACGTTATACGTTATGCGTCATATGATATACGTTATACGTTATACGTTATACGTTATACGTTATACGGTATACGTTATACGTTATGCGTTATACGTTATACGTTATACGTTATACGTTATACGTTATACGTTAGACGTTATAGGTTATACGTTAAACGTTTTACGTTATACGTTATACGTTATACGATATACGTTATACGATATACGTTATACGTTATACGTTATACGTTATATATTATACGTTATACGTTATACGTTATACGTTATGCGTTATACGTTATACGTTATACGTTATACGTTATACGTTATACGTTTTACGTTATACGTTATACGTTATACGTTATACGTTATACGTTATACGTTATACGTTATACGTTATACGTTATACGTTAGACGTTATAGGTTATACGTTATACGTTATACGTTAAACGTTATACGTTATACGTTATACGTTATACGTTATACGTTATACGTTATACGTTATACGTTATACGTTATACGTTAAACGTTATACGTTATACGTTATACGTTATACGTTATACGTTATACGTTATACGTTATACGTTATACGTTATACGTTATACGTTATACGTTAGACGTTATAGGTTATACGTTAAACGTTTTACGTTATACGTTATACGTTATACGATATACGTTATACGATATACGTTATACGTTATACGTTATACGTTATACGTTATACGTTATACGTTATACGTTATACGTTATACGTTATACGTTATACGTTATACGTTATACGTTATACGTTATACGTTATACGTTATACGTTAAACGTTATACGTTATACGTTATACGTTATACGTTATACGTTATACGTTATACGTTATACGTTATACGTTATACGTTAAACGTTATACGTTATACGTTATACGTTATACGTTATACGTTATACGTTATACGTTATACGTTATACGTTATACGTTATACGTTATACGTTAGACGTTATAGGTTATACGTTAAACGTTTTACGTTATACGTTATACGTTATACGATATACGTTATACGATATACGTTATACGTTATACGTTATACGTTATATATTATACGTTATACGTTATACGTTATACGTTATGCGTTATACGTTATACGTTATACGTTATACGTTATACGTTATACGTTTTACGTTATACGTTATACGTTATACGTTATACGTTATACGTTATACGTTATACGTTATACGTTATACGTTATACGTTATACGTTATACGTTATACGTTATACGTTATACGTTATACGTTATACGTTATACGTTATACGTTATACGTTATACGTTATACGTTATACGTTATACGTTATACGTTATACGTTATACGTTATACGTTATACGTTATACGTTATACGTTATACGTTATACGTTATGCGTTATACGTTATGCGTTATAGGATATACGTTATACGTTATACGTTATACGTTATACGTTATACGTTATACGTTATGCGTTATAGGTTATGCGTTATACGTTATACGTTATATGTTATACGTTAAACGTTATACGTTATACGTAATACGTTATACGATATACGTTATACGTTATACGTTGTACGTTATACGTTATACGTTATACGTTATTCGTTATACGTTATAGGTTATACGTTGTACGTTATACGTTGTACGTTATACGTTATACGTTAAACGTTATACGTTATACGTTATACGTTATACGTTATGCGTTATAGGATATACGTTATACGTTATACGTTATACGTTATACGTTATACGTTATACGTTATAGGTTATGCGTTATACGTTATACGTTATACGTTATACGTTATACGTTATACGTTATACGTTATACGATATACGTTATACGTTATACGTTATACGTTATACGTTATACGTCAAACGTTATACGCTATACGTTATACGTTGTACGTTATACGTTATACGTCATACGTTATTCGTTATACGTTATAGGTTATACGTTATACGTTATACGTTATACGTTATTCGTTATACGTTATAGGTTATACGTTATACGTTATACGTTATACGTTATACGTTATACGTTAGACGTTATAGGTTATACGTTAAACGTTTTACGTTATACGTTATACGTTATACGATATACGTTATACGATATACGTTATACGTTATACGTTATACGTTATACGTTATACGTTATACGTTATACGTTATACGTTATACGTTATACGTTATACGTTATACGTTATACGTTATACGTTATACGTTATACGTTATACGTTAAACGTTATACGTTATACGTTATACGTTATACGTTATACGTTATACGTTATACGTTATACGTTATACGTTATACGTTAAACGTTATACGTTATACGTTATACGTTATACGTTATACGTTATACGTTATACGTTATACGTTATACGTTATACGTTATACGTTATACGTTATACGTTAGACGTTATACGTTATACGTTATACGTTATACGTTATACGTTATACGTTATACGTTATACGTTATACGTTATACGTTATACGTTATACGTTATACGTTATGCGTTATACGTTATGCGTTATAGGATATACGTTATACGTTATACGTTATACGTTAAACGTTTTACGTTATACGTTATACGTTATACGATATACGTTATACGATATACGTTATACGTTATACGTTATACGTTATATATTATACGTTATACGTTATACGTTATACGTTATGCGTTATACGTTATACGTTATACGTTATACGTTATACGTTATACGTTTTACGTTATACGTTATACGTTATACGTTATACGTTATACGTTATACGTTATACGTTATACGTTATACGTTATACGTTATACGTTATACGTTATACGTTATACGTTATACGTTATACGTTATACGTTATACGTTATACGTTATACGTTATACGTTATACGTTATACGTTATACGTTATACGTTATACGTTATACGTTATACGTTATACGTTATACGTTAGACGTTATAGGTTATACGTTAAACGTTTTACGTTATACGTTATACGTTATACGATATACGTTATACGATATACGTTATACGTTATACGTTATACGTTATATATTATACGTTATACGTTATACGTTATACGTTATGCGTTATACGTTATACGTTATACGTTATACGTTATACGTTATACGTTTTACGTTATACGTTATACGTTATACGTTATACGTTATACGTTATACGTTATACGTTATACGTTATACGTTATACGTTATACGTTATACGTTATACGTTATACGTTATACGTTATACGTTATACGTTATACGTTATACGTTATACGTTATACGTTATACGTTATACGTTATACGTTATACGTTATACGTTATACGTTATACGTTATACGTTATACGTTATACGTTATCCGTTATACGTTATGCGTTATACGTTATGCGTTATAGGATATACGTTATACGTTATACGTTATACGTTATACGTTATACGTTATACGTTATGCGTTATAGGTTATGCGTTATACGTTATACGTTATATGTTATACGTTAAACGTTATACGTTATACGTAATACGTTATACGATATACGTTATACGTTATACGTTATACGTTGTACGTTATACGTTATACGTTATACGTTATTCGTTATACGTTATAGGTTATACGTTGTACGTTATACGTTGTACGTTATACGTTATACGTTAAACGTTATACGTTATACGTTATACGTTATACGTTATGCGTTATAGGATATACGTTATACGTTATACGTTATACGTTATACGTTATACGTTATACGTTATAGGTTATGCGTTATACGTTATACGTTATACGTTATACGTTATACGTTATACGTTATACGTTATACGATATACGTTATACGTTATACGTTATACGTTATACGTTATACGTCAAACGTTATACGCTATACGTTATACGTTGTACGTTATACGTTATACGTTATACGTTATTCGTTATACGTTATAGGTTATACGTTATACGTTATACGTTATACGTTATTCGTTATACGTTATAGGTTATACGTTATACGTTATACGTTATACGTTATACGTTATACGGTAAACGTTATACGTTATACGTTATACGTTATACGTTATGCGTCATATGATATACGTTATACGTTATACGTTATACGTTATACGTTATACGGTATACGTTATACGTTATGCGTTATACGTTATACGTTATACGTTACACGTTTGACGTTATACGTTATACGTTATACGTTATACGTTATACGTTATACGGTATACGTTATACGTTATACGTTATACGATATACGTTATACGTTATACGTTATAGGTTATACGTTAAACGTTATACGTTATACGTTATACGATATACGTTATACGTTATACGTTATACGTTATATATTATACGTTATACGTTATACGTTATACGTTATGCGTTATACGTTATACGTTATACGTTATACGTTATACGTTATATGTTATACGTTTTACGTTATACGTTATACGTTATACGTTATACGTTATACGTTATACGTTATACGTTATACGTTATACGTTATACGTTATACGTTATACGTTATACGTTATACGTTATACGTTATACGTTATACGTTATACGTTATACGTTATACGTTATACGTTATAGGTTATACGTTATACGTTATACGTTATACGTTATACGTTATACGTTATACGTTATACGTTGTGCGTTATACGCTATACGTTATACGTTATACGTTATACGTTATACGTTTTACGTTATACGTTATACGTTATACGTTATACGTTATACGTTAAACGTTATACGTTATACGTTATACGTTATACGTTATACGTTATACGTTATACGTTATACGTTATACGTTATACGTTATACGTTATACGTTATACGTTATACGTTATACGTTAGACGTTATAGGTTATACGTTAAACGTTTTACGTTATACGTTATACGTTATACGATATACGTTATACGATATACGTTATACGTTATACGTTATACGTTATACGTTATATATTATACGTTATACGTTATACGTTATACGTTATGCGTTATACGTTATACGTTATACGTTATACGTTATACGTTATACGTTTTACGTTATACGTTATACGTTATACGTTATACGTTATACGTTATACGTTATACGTTATACGTTATACGTTATACGTTATACGTTATACGTTATACGTTATACGTTATACGTTATACGTTATACGTTATACGTTATACGTTATACGTTATACGTTATACGTTATACGTTATACGTTATACGTTATACGTTATACGTTATACGTTATACGTTATACGTTATACGTTATACGTTATACGTTATACGTTATACGTTATACGTTATACGTTATACGTTATACGTTATACGTTATACGTTATACGTTATACGTTATACGTTATACGTTATACGTTATACGTTATACGTTATACGTTATGCGTTATAGGATATACGTTATACGTTATACGTTATACGTTATACGTTATACGTTATACGTTATAGGTTATGCGTTATACGTTATACGTTATATGTTATACGTTAAACGTTATACGTTATACGTAATACGTTATACGATATACGTTATACGTATACGTTGTACGTTATACGTTATACGTTATACGTTATTCGTTATACGTTATACGTCAAACGTTATACGCTATACGTTATACGTTGTACGTTATACGTTATACGTTATACGTTATTCGTTATACGTTATAGGTTATACGTTATACGTTATACGTTATACGTTATTCGTTATACGTTATAGGTTATACGTTATACGTTATACGTTATACGTTATACGTTATACGGTAAACGTTATACGTTATACGTTATACGTTATACGTTATGCGTTATAGGATATACGTTATACGTTATACGTTATACGTTATACGTTATACGGTATACGTTATACGTTATGCGTTATACGTTATACGTTATACGTTATACGTTATACGTTATACGTTATACGATATACGTTATACGTTATACGTTATACGTTATACGTTATACGTTATACGTTAAACGTTATACGTTATACGTTATACGTTATACGTTATACGTTATACGTTATACGTTATACGTTATACGTTATACGTTATACGTTATACGTTATACGTTATACGTTATACGTTAGACGTTATAGGTTATACGTTAAACGTTTTACGTTATACGTTATACGTTATACGATATACGTTATACGATATACGTTATACGATATACGTTATACGATATACGTTATACGTTATACGTTATACGTTATACGTTATACGTTATACGTTATACGTTATACGTTATACGTTATACGTTATACGTTATACGTTATACGTTATACGTTATACGTTATACGTTATACGTTATACGTTAAACGTTATACGTTATACGTTATACGTTATACGTTATACGTTATACGTTATACGTTATACGTTATACGTTATACGTTATACGTTATACGTTATACGTTATACGTTAGACGTTATAGGTTATACGTTAAACGTTTTACGTTATACGTTATACGTTATACGATATACGTTATACGATATACGTTATACGTTATACGATATACGTTATATATTATACGTTATACGTTATACGTTATACGTCATGCGTTATACGTTATACGTTATACGTTATACGTTATACGTTATACGTTTTACGTTATACGTTATACGTTATACGTTATACGTTATACGTTATACGTTATACGTTATACGTTATACGTTATACGTTATACGTTATACGTTATACGTTATACGTTATACGTTATACGTTATACGTTATACGTTATACGTTATACGTTATACGTTATACGTTATACGTTATACGTTATACGTTATACGTTATACGTTATACGTTATACGTTATGCGTTATACGTTATGCGTTATAGGATATACGTTATACGTTATACGTTATACGTTATACGTTATACGTTATACGTTATGCGTTATAGGTTATGCGTTATACGTTATACGTTATATGTTATACGTTAAACGTTATACGTTATACGTAATACGTTATACGATATACGTTATACGTTATACGTTGTACGTTATACGTTATACGTTATACGTTATTCGTTATACGTTATAGGTTATACGTTGTACGTTATACGTTGTACGTTATACGTTATACGTTAAACGTTATACGTTATACGTTATACGTTATACGTTATGCGTTATAGGATATACGTTATACGTTATACGTTATACGTTATACGTTATACGTTATACGTTATAGGTTATGCGTTATACGTTATACGTTATACGTTATACGTTATATGTTATACGTTATACGTTATACGATATACGTTATACGTTATACGTTATACGTTATACGTTATACGTCAAACGTTATACGCTATACGTTATACGTTGTACGTTATACGTTATACGTTATACGTTATTCGTTATACGTTATAGGTTATACGTTATACGTTATACGTTATACGTTATTCGTTATACGTTATAGGTTATACGTTATACGTTATACGTTATACGTTATACGTTATACGGTAAACGTTATACGTTATACGTTATACGTTATACGTTATGCGTCATATGATATACGTTATACGTTATACGTTATACGTTATACGTTATACGGTATACGTTATACGTTATGCGTTATACGTTATACGTTATACGTTATACGTTATACGTTATACGTTAGACGTTATAGGTTATACGTTAAACGTTTTACGTTATACGTTATACGTTATACGATATACGTTATACGATATACGTTATACGTTATACGTTATACGTTATATATTATACGTTATACGTTATACGTTATACGTTATGCGTTATACGTTATACGTTATACGTTATACGTTATACGTTATACGTTTTACGTTATACGTTATACGTTATACGTTATACGTTATACGTTATACGTTATACGTTATACGTTATACGTTATACGTTAGACGTTATAGGTTATACGTTATACGTTATACGTTAAACGTTATACGTTATACGTTATACGTTATACGTTATACGTTATACGTTATACGTTATACGTTATACGTTATACGTTAAACGTTATACGTTATACGTTATACGTTATACGTTATACGTTATACGTTATACGTTATACGTTATACGTTATACGTTATACGTTATACGTTAGACGTTATAGGTTATACGTTAAACGTTTTACGTTATACGTTATACGTTATACGATATACGTTATACGATATACGTTATACGTTATACGTTATACGTTATACGTTATACGTTATACGTTATACGTTATACGTTATACGTTATACGTTATACGTTATACGTTATACGTTATACGTTATACGTTATACGTTATACGTTAAACGTTATACGTTATACGTTATACGTTATACGTTATACGTTATACGTTATACGTTATACGTTATACGTTATACGTTAAACGTTATACTTTATACGTTATACGTTATACGTTATACGTTATACGTTATACGTTATACGTTATACGTTATACGTTATACGTTATACGTTAGACGTTATAGGTTATACGTTAAACGTTTTACGTTATACGTTATACGTTATACGATATACGTTATACGATATACGTTATACGTTATACGTTATACGTTATATATTATACGTTATACGTTATACGTTATACGTTATGCGTTATACGTTATACGTTATACGTTATA
>NW_027480219.1:0-30574 GCF_051014685.1 Ptiloglossa arizonensis | reverse complement strand
CTTCGTTTCTCCGTTTCTTTCTTCGTTTCTCCGTTTCTTTTTCCGTTTCTCCGTTTCTTCTTCGTTTCTCCGTTATTTCTTCGTGTCTCCATTTATTTCTCCGTTTCTTTCTTCGTTCCTCCGTTTCTTTGTTCGTTTCTCCGTTTCTTTCTTCGTTCCTTCGTTTCTCCGTTTGTCGGTTTATTCCTTCGTTTCTCCGTTTATTTCCCCGATTCTCCGTTTCTTTCTTCGCTTCATCGTTTCTTTCATCGTTACTCCGTTTCTTGCTTCGTTTCTCTGTTTCTTTCTTCGTTTCTCCGTTTCTTTCTTCGTTTCTCCGTTTATTTCTTCGTTTCTCCATTTATTTCTCCGTTTCTCCATTTCTTCCGTCGTTTCTCCGTTTCATTGTTCGTTTCTCCGTTTCCTTGTTCGTTTCTCCGTTTCTTTCTTCGTTTCTCCATTTCTTTCTTCGTTTCTCCGTTTCTTTCTTCGATTCTCCGTTTCTTTGTTCGATTCTCCGTTTCTTTCTTCGTTTCTCCGTTTCTTTCTTCGTATGTCCGTTTCTTTCTTCGTTTCTCCGTTTCTTTCTTCGTTTCTCCGTTTCTTTTTTCGTTTCTCCGTTTCTTCCTTCGTTTCTTCGTTTCTTCATTTCTTTCTTCGTTTATCCGTTTCTTTCTTCGTTTTTCCGTTTCTTTCTTCGTTTCTCCGTTTCTTTCTTCGTTTCTCCGTTTCTTCCTTCGTTTCTCCGTTTCTTCCTTCGTTTCTCCGATTCTTTTTCCGTTTCTCCGTTTCTTTCTTCGTTTCTCCGTTTATTTCTTCGTGTCTCCATTTATTTCTCCGTTTCTTTCTTCGTTCCTCCGTTTCTTTGTTCGTTTCTCCGTTTCTTTCTTCGTCTTCTCCGTTTCTTTCTTCGTTTCTCCGTTTCTTCGTTCGTTTCATCGTTCCTCCGTTTCTCCGTTTGTCGGTTTATTCTTCGTTTCTCCATTTATTTCCCTGATTCTCCGTTTCTATCTTCGCTTCTTCGTTTCTTTAATCGTTACTCCGTTTCTTTCTTCGTTTCTCTGCTTCTTTCTTCGTTTCTCCGTTTCTTTCTCCGTTTCTCCGTTATTTCTTCGTTTCTCCATTTATTTCTCCGTTTCTCCATTTCTTCCGTCGTTTCTCCGTTTCCTTGTTCGTTTCTCCGTTTCTTTCTTCGTTTCTCCATTTCTTTCTTCGTTTCTCCGTTTCTTTCTTCGATTCTCCGTTTCTTTCTTCGATTCCCCGTTTCTTTGTTCGTTTCTTCGTTTCTTCATTTCTTTCTTCGTTTCTCCGTTTCTTTCTTCGTTTCTCCGTTTGCTTGTTCGTTTCTCCATGTATTTCTTCGTTTCTCCATTTATTTCACCGTTTCTCCGTATCTTTCTTCGTTTCTCCGTTTCTTTGTTCGTTTCTCCGTTTCTTTCTTCGTTACTCTGGTTCTTTCTTCGTTTCTCCGATTCATTCTTCGTTTCTCCGTTTCTTTCTTCGTTTCTCCGTTTCTTTGTTCGTTTCTCCGTTTCTTTATTCGTTTCTCCGTTTATTTCTTCGTTCTCTCCATTTATTTCTCCGTTTCTCCGTTTCTTTCTTCGTTTCCCCGTTTCTTTCTTCGTTTCTCCGTTTCTTTTTCCGTTTCTCCGTTTCTTTCTTCTTCGTTTCTCCGTTTATTTCTTCGTGTCTCCATTTATTTCTCCGTTTCTTTCTTCGTTCCTCCGTTTCTTTGTTCGTTTCTCCGTTTCTTTCTTCGTTTCTCCGTTTCTTTCTTCGTTCCTCCGTTTCTCCGTTTGTCGGTTTATTCCTTCGTTTCTCCTTTTATTTCCCCGATTCTCCGTTTCTTTCTTCGCTTCTTCGTTTCTTTCATCGTTACTCCGTTTCTTTCTTCGTTTCTCTGTTTCTTTCTTCGTTTCTCCGTTTCTTTCTTCGTTTCTCCGTTTATTTCTTCGTTTCTCCATTTATTTCTCCGTTTCTCCATTTCTTCCGTCGTTTCTCCGTTTCCTTGTTCGTTTCTCCGTTTCCTTGTTCGTTTCTCCGTTTCTTTCTTCGTTTCTCCATTTCTTTCTTCGTTTCTCCGTTTCTTTCTTCGATTCTCCGTTTCTTTGTTCGATTCTCCGTTTCTTTCTTCGTTTCTCCGTTTCTTTCTTCGTATGTCCGTTTCTTTGTTCGTTTCTCCGTTTCTTTCTTCGTTTCTCCGTTTCTTTTTTCGTTTCTCCGTTTCATTGTTCGTTTCTTCGTTTCTTCATTTCTTTCTTCGTTTCTCCGTTTCTTTCTTCGTTTCTCCGTTTGCTTGTTCGTTTCTCCATGTATTTCTTCGTTTCTCCATTTATTTCACCGTTTCTCCGTATCTTTCTTCGTTTCTCCGTTTCTTTGTTCGTTTCTCCCGTTTCTTTCTTCGTTACTCTGGTTCTTTCTTCGTTTCTCCGATTCATTCTTCGTTTCTCCGTTTCTTTCTTCGTTTCTTCGTTTCTTTGTTCGTTTCTCCGTTTCTTTGGTCGTTTCTCCGTTTCTTTCTTCGCTTCTCCGTTTCTTTGTTCGTTTCTCCGTTTATTTCTTCGTTTCTCCATTTATTTCTCCGTTTCTCCGTTCTTTTCGTTACTCCGGTTCTTTCTTCGTTTCTCCGGTTCTTCTCGTTCTCGTTCTTCTCCGTTTCTCCGTTCTTTCTCGTTTCCGTTCTTCTTCGTTTCTCCGTTTCTTCCTTCGTTTCTCCGTTTCTTTTTCCGTTTCTCCGTTTCTTTCTTCGTTTCTCCGTTTATTTCTTCGTGTCTCCATTTATTTCTCCGTTTCTTTCTTCGTTCCTCCGTTTCTTTGTTCGTTTCTCCGTTTCTTTCTTCGTTTCTCCGTTTCTTTCTTCGTTTCTCCGTTTCTTCGTTCGTTTCATCGTTCCTCCGTTTCTCCGTTTGTCGGTTTATTCCTTCGTTTCTCCATTTATTTCCCCGATTCTCCGTTTCTATCTTCGCTTCTTCGTTTCTTTCATCGTTACTCCGTTTCTTTCTTCGTTTCTCTGCTTCTTTCTTCGTTTCTCCGTTTCTTTCTCCGTTCCTCCGTTTATTTCTTCGTTTCTCCATTTATTTCTCCGTTTCTCCATTTCTTCCGTCGTTTCTCCGTTTCCTTGTTCGTTTCTCCGTTTCTTTCTTCGTTTCTCCATTTCTTTCTTCGATTCTCCGTTTCTTTCTTCGATTCTCCGTTTCTTTCTTCGTTTCTCCGTTTCTTTCTTCGTATGTCCGTTTCTTTCTTCGTTTCTCCGTTTCTTTCTTCGTTTCTCCGTTTCTTTGTTCGTTTCTTCGTTTCTTCATTTCTTTCTTCGTTTCTCCGTTTCTTTCTTCGTTTCTCCATTTATTTCTCCGTTTCTCCATTTCTTCCGTCGTTTCTTCTCCGTTTCCTTGTTCGTTTCTCCGTTTCTTTCTTCGTTTCTCCGTTTCTTTCTTCGTTTCTCCGTTTCTTTCTTCGATTCTCCGTTTCTTTCTTCGTTCTCTCCGTTTCTTTCTTCGTATGTCCGTTTCTTTCTTCGTTTCTCCGTTTCTTTCTTCGTTCTCCGTTTCTTTGTTCGTTTCTTCGTTTCTTCATTTCTTTCTTCGTTCTTCTCCGTTTCTTTCTTCGTTTCTCCGTTTGCTTGTTCGTTTCTCCATGTATTTCTTCGTTTCTCCATTTATTTCACCGTTTCTTCGTATCTTTCTTCGTTTCTCCGTTTCTTTGTTCGTTTCTCCGTTTCTTTCTTCGTTACTCTGGTTCTTTCTTCGTTTCTCCGATTCATTCTTCGTTTCTCCGTTTCTTTCTTCGTTTCTCCGTTTCTTTGTTCGTTTCTCCGTTTCTTTATTCGTTTCTCCGTTTATTTCTTCGTTTCTCCATTTATTTCTCCGTTTCTCCGTTTCTTTCTTCGTTTCTCCGTTTCTTTCTTCGTTTCTCCGTTTCTTTTTCCGTTTCTCCGTTTCTTTCTTCGTTTCTCCGTTCATTTCTTCGTGTCTCCATTTATTTCTCCGTTTCTTTGTTCGTTTCTCCGTTTCTTTGTTCGTTTCTCCGTTTCTTTGTTCGTTTCTCCGCTTCTTTCTTCGTTCCTCCGTTTCTCCGTTTGTCGGTTTATTCCTTCGTTTCTCCGTTTATTTCCCCGATTCTCCGTTTCCTTCTTCGCTTCTTCGTTTCTTTCATCGTTACTCCGTTTGTTTCTTCGTGTCTCTGTTTCTTTCTTCGTTTCTCCGTTTCTTTCTTTGTTTCTCCGTTTATTTCTTCGTTTCTCCATTTATTTCTCCGTTTCTCCATTTCTTCCGTCGTTTCTCCGTTTCCTTGTTCGTTTCTCCGTTTCCTTGTTCGTTTCTCCGTTTCTTTCTTCGTTTCTCCATTTCTTTCTTCGTTTCTCCGTTTCTTTCTTCGATTCTCCGTTTCTTTGTTCGATTCTCCGTTTCTTTCTTCGTTTCTCCGTTTCTTTCTTCGTATGTCCGTTTCTTTGTTCGTTTCTCCGTTTCTTTCTTCGTTTCTCCGTTTCTTTTTTCGTTTCTCCGTTTCTTTGTTCGTTTCTTCGTTTCTTCATTTCTTTCTTCGTTTCTCCGTTTCTTTCTTCGTTTCTCCGTTTGCTTGTTCGTTTCTCCATGTATTTCTTCGTTTCTCCATTTATTTCACCGTTTCTCCGTATCGTTCTTCGTTTCTCCGTTTCTTTCTTCGTTACTCTGGTTCTTTCTTCGTTTCTCCGATTCATTCTTCGTTTCTCCGTTTCTTTCTTCGTTTCTCCGTTTCTTTGGTCGTTTCTCCGTTTCTTTCTTCGCTTCTCCGTTTCTTTCTTCGTTTCTCAGTTTCTTTCTTCGTTTCTCCATTGCTTTCTTCGATTCTCCGTTTCTTTCTTCGTTTCTCCGTTTCCTGGTTCGTTTCTCCGTTTATTTCTTCGTTTCTCCATTTATTTCTCCGTTTCTTTCTTCGTTTCTCCGTTTCTTTCTTCGTTTCTCCGTTTCTTTCTTCGTTTCTCCGTTTCTTTCTTCGTTTCTCCGTTTCTTTCTTCGTTTCTCCGTTTCTTTCTTCGTTTCCCCGGTTCTTTGTTCGTTTCTCCGTTTCTTTCGTCGTTTCTCCGTTTCTTTCTTCGTTTCTCCGTTTCTTTCTTCGTTTCTCCGTTTCTTTCTTCATTTCTCCGTTTCTTTGTTCGCTTCTCCGTTTCTTCCTTCGTTCCTCCGTTTCTTTCTTCGTTTCTCCGTTTCTTCCTTCGTTTCTCCGTTTCTTCGTTCGTTTCTCCGTTTCTTTGTTCGTTTCTTCGTTTCTTTCTTCGTTTCTTCATTTCTTTCTTCGTTTCTCCGTTTCTTTCTTCGTTTCTCCGTTTCTTTCTTCGTTTCTCCGTTTCTTTCTTCGTTTCTCCGTTTCTTTCTTCGTTTCCCCGGTTCTTTGTTCGTTTCTCCGTTTCTTTCATCGTTTCTCCGTTTCTTTCTTCGTTTCTCCGTTTCTTTCTTCGTTTCTCCGTTTCTTTCTTCGTTTCTCCGTTTCTTTGTTCGCTTCTCCGTTTCTTTCTTCGTTTCTCCGTTTCTTTCCTCGTTTCTCCGTTTCTTTCTTCGCTTCTCCGTTTCTTTCCTCGTTTCTCCGTTTGTTTCTTCGTTTCTCCGTTTCTTTCTTCGTTTCTCCGTTTCTTTCTTCGTTTCTCCGTTTCTTTCTTCGTTTCTCCGTTTCCTTGTTCGTTTCTCCGTTTATTTCTTCGTTTCTCCATTTTTTTCTCCGTTGCTTTCTTCGTTTCTCCGTTTCTTTGTTCGTTCTCCGTTTCTTTCTTCTTTTCTCCGTTTCTTTCTTCGTTTCTCCGTTTCTTCGTTCGTTTCATCGTTTCTCCGTTTCTCCGTTTGTCGGTTCATTCCTTCGTTTCTCCATTTATTTCTCCGATTCTCCGTTTCTTTCTTCGTTTCTTCGTTTCTTTCATCGTTACTCCGTTTCTTTCTTCGTTTCTCCGTTTCTTTCTTCGTTTCTCCGTTTCTTTCTTCGTTTCTCCGTTTATTTCTTTGTTTCTCCTTTTATTTCTCCGTTTCTTCCTTCGTTTCTCCGTTTGCTTGTTCGTTTCTCCGTTTATTTCTTCGTTTCTCCATTTATTTCTCCGTTTCTCCGTTTCTTTCTTCGTTTCTCCGTTTCTTTCTTCGTTTCTCCGTTTCTTTCTTCGTTTCTCCGTTTCTTTCTTCGTATCGCCGTTTCTTTCTTCGTTTCTCCGTATCTTTGTTCGTTTCTCTGTTTCTTTGTTCGTTTCTCCGTTTATTTCTCCGTTTCTCCGTTTCTTTCTTCGTTTCTCCGTTTCTTTCTTCGTTTCTCCGTTTCTTTCTTCGTTTCTCCGTTTATTTCTTCGTTTCTCCATTTATTTCTCCGTTTCTTTCTTCGCTTCTCCGCTTCTTTGTTCGTTTCTCCGTTTCTTTCATCGTTTCTCCGTTTCTTTCTTCGTTTCTCCGTTTCTTTCTTCGTTTCTCCGTTTCTTTCTTCATTTCTCCGTTTCTTTGTTCGCTTCTCCGTTTCTTCCTTCGTTCCTCCGTTTCTTTCTTCGTTTCTCCGTTTCTTCCTTCGTTTCTCCGTTTCTTTGTTCGTTTCTCCGTTTCTTTGTTCGTTTCTTCGTTTCTTTCTTCGTTTCTTAATTTCTTTCTTCGTTTCTCCGTTTCTTTCTTCGTTTCTCCGTTTCTTTCTTCGTTTCCCCGTTTCTTTCTTCGTTTCTCCATTTCTTTCTTCGTTTCCCCGGTTCTTTGTTCGTTTCTCCGTTTCTTTCATCGTTTCTCCGTTTCTTTCATCGTTACTCCGTTTCTCTCATCGTATCTCCGTTTCTTTCTTCGTTTCTCCATTTCTTTCTTCGTTTCTCCGTTTCTTTCTTCGATTCTCCGTTTCTTTCTTCGATTCTCCGTTTCTTTCTTCGTTTCTCCGTTTCTTTCTTCGTATCTCCGTTTCTTTGTTCGTTTCTTCGTTTCTTTCTTCGTTTCTTCATTTCCTTCTTCGTTTCTCAGTTTCTTTCTTCGTTTCTCCGTTTGCTTGTTCGTTTCTGCATTTATTTCTTCGTTTCTCCATTTATTTCCCCGTTTCTCCGTTTCTTTCTTCGTTTCTCCGTTTCTTTGTCCGCTTCTCCGTTTCTTTCTTCGTTTCTCCGTTTCTTTCCTCGTTTCTCCGTTTCTTTCTTCGTTTCTCCGTTTCTTTCTTCGCTTCTCCGTTTCTTTGTTCGTTTCTCCGTTTCTTTCTTCGTTTCTCCGTTTCTTTCTTCGTTCCTCCGTTTCTTTGTTCGTTTCGCCGTTTCTTTCTTCGTTTCTCCGTTTATTTCTTCGTTTCTCGATTTATTTCTCCGTTTCTCCATTTCTTCCGTCGTTTCTCCGTTTCCTTGTTCGTTTCTCCGTTTATTTCTTCGTTTCTCCATTTATTTCTCCGTTTCTCCGTTTCTTTCTTCGTTTCTCCGTTTCTTCCTTCGTTTCTCCATTTCTTTGTTCGTTTCTGCGTTTATTTCTTCGTTTCTCCATTTATTTCCCCGTTTCTCCGTTTCTTTCTTCGTTACTCCGTTTCTCTCATCGTATCTCCGTTTCTTTCTTCGTTTCTCCATTTCTTTCTTCGTTTCTCCGTTTCCTTCTTCGATTCTCCGTTTCTTTCTTCGATTCTCCGTTTCTTTCTTCGTTTCTCCGTTTCTTTCTTCGTATCTCCGTTTCTTTCTTCGTTTCTCCGTTTCTTTCTTCGTTTCTCCGTTTCTTTGTTCGTTTCTCCGTTTCTTTGTTCGTTTCTCCGTTTCTTTCTGCGTTACTCTGGTTCTTCTTCGTTTCTCCGATTCATTCTTCGTTTCTCCGTTTCTTTCTTCGTTTCTCCGTTTCTTTGTTCGTTTCTCCGTTTCTTTGGTCGTTTCTCCGTTTCTTTCTTCGCTTCTCCGTTTCTTTGTTCGTTTCTCCGTTTATTTCTTCGTTTCTCCATTTATTCTCCGTTTCTCCGTTTCTTTCATCGTTACTCCGGTTCTTTCTTCGTTTCTCCGTTTCTTTCTTCGTTTCTCCGTTTCTTTCTTCGTTTCTCCGTTTCTTTCTGCGTTACTCTGGTTCTTTCTTCGTTTCTCCGATTCATTCTTCGTTTCTCCGTTTCTTTCTTCGTTTCTCCGTTTCTTTGTTCGTTTCTCCGTTTCTTTGGTCGTTTCTCCGTTTCTTTCTTCGCTTCTCCGTTTCTTTGTTCGTTTCTCCGTTTATTTCTTCGTTTCTCCATTTATTTCTCCGTTTCTCCGTTTCTTTCATCGTTACTCCGTTCTTTCTTCGTTTCTCCGTTTCTTTCTTCGTTTCTCCGTTTCTTTCTTCGTTTCTCCGTTTCTTCCTTCGTTTCTCCGTTTCTTTTTTCGTTTCTCCGTTTCTTTCTTCGTTTCTCCGTTTCTTTCTTCGTTTCGCCGTTTCTTTCTTCGTTTCTCTGTTTCTTTGTTCGTTTCTCCGTTTCTTTCTTCGTTTCTCCGTTCCTTCTTGATTTCACCGTTTCTTTTTTCGTTTCTCCGTTTCTTTGTTCGTTTCTCTGTTTCTTTGTTCGTTTCTCCGTTTCTTTCTCCGTTTCTCGGTTTATTTCTTCGTTTCTCATTTATTTCTACATTTCTCCGTTTCTTTCTTCGTTTCTCCGTTTCTTCCTTTGTTTCTCCGTTTGCTTGTTCGTTTCTCCGTTTATTTCTCCGTTTCTCCGTTTCTTTCTTCGTTTCTCCGTTTCTTTGTTCGTTTCTCCGTTTCTTTGTGCGTTTCTCCGTTTCTTTCTTCGCTTCTCCGTTTCTTTGTTCGTTTCTCCGTTTATTTCTTCGTTTCTCCATTTATTTCTCCGCTTCTCCGTTTCTTTCTTCGTTACTCCGGTTCTTTCTACGTTTCTCCATTTCTTTCTTCGTTTCTCCGTTTCTTTCTTCGTTTCTCCGTTTCTTCCTTCGTTTCTCCGTTTCTTCCTTCGTTTCTCCGTTTCTTTGTTCGTTTCTGCGTTTATTTCTTCGTTTCTCCTTTTATTTCCCCGTTTCTCCGTTTCTTTCTTCGTTACTCCGTTTCTCTCATCGTATCTCCGTTTCTTTCTTCGTTTCTCCGTTTCTTTCTTCGTTTCTCCGTTTCTTTCTTCGATTCTCCGTTTCTTTCTTCGTTTCTCCGTTTCTTTCTTCGTTTCTCCGTTTCTTCCTTCGTTTCTCCGTTTCTTCCTTCGTTTCTCTGTTTCTTTGTTCGTTTCTGCGTTTATTTCTTCGTTTCTCCATTTATTTCCCCGTTTCTCCGTTTCTTTCTTCGTTACTCCGTTTCTCTCATCGTATCTCCGTTTCTTTCTTCGTTTCTCCGTTTCTTCCTTCGTTTCTCCGTTTCTTTCTTCGATTCTCCGTTTCTTTCCTCGATTCTCCGTTTCTTTCTTCGTTTCTCCGTTTCTTTCTTCGTATCTCCGTTTCTTTCTTCGTTTCTCCGTTTCTTTCTTCGTTTCTCCATTGCTTTCTTCGATTCTCCGTTTCTTTCTTCGTTTCTCCGTTTCCTGGTTCGTTTCTCCGTTTATTTCTTCGTTTCTCCATTTATTTCTCCGTTTCTCCGTTTCTTTCTTCGTTACTCCGGTTCTTTCTTCGTTTCTCCGTTTCCTTCTTCGATTCTCCGTTTCTTTCTTCGATTCTCCGTTTCTTTCTTCGTTTCTCCGTTTCTTTCTTCGTATCTCCGTTTCTTTCTTCGTTTCTCCGTTTCTTTCTTCGTTTCTCCGTTTCTTTGTTCGTTTCTCCGTTTCTTTGTTCGTTTCTCGTTTCTTTCTGCGTTACTCTGGTTCTTCCTTCGTTTCTCCGATTCATTCTTCGTTTCTCCGTTTCTTTCTTCGTTTCCCCGGTTCTTTGTTCGTTTCTCCGTTTCTTTCATCGTTTCTCCGTTTCTTTCATCGTTACTCCGTTTCTCTCATCGTATCTTATCTCCGTTTCTTTCTTCGTTTCTCCATTTCTTTCTTCGTTTCTCCGTTTCTTTCTTCGATTCTCCGTTTCTTTCTTCGATTCTCCGTTTCTTTCTTGATTTCGCCGTTTCTTTCTTCGTTTCTCCGTTTCTTTGTTCGTTTCTCTGTTTCTTTGTTCGTTTCATCGTTTCTCCGTTTCTCCGTTTGTCGGTTTATTCCTTCGTTTCTCCATTTATTTCTCCGATTCTCCGTTTCTTTCTTCGTTTCTTCGTTTCTTTCATCGTTACTCCGTTTCTCTCATCGTATCTCCGTTTCTTTCTTCGTTTCTCCATTTCTTTCTTCGTTTCTCCGTTTCTTTCTTCGATTCTCCGTTTCTTTCTTCGATTCTCCGTTTCTTTCTTCGTTTCTCCGTTTCTTTCTTCGTATCTCCGTTTCTTTCTTCGATTCTCCGTTTCTTTCTTCGTTTCTCCGTTTCTTTCTTCGTTTCTCCGTTTCTTCCTTCGTTTCTCCGTTTCTTCCTTCGTTTCTCTGTTTCTTTGTTCGTTTCTGCGTTTATTTCTTCGTTTCTCCATTTATTTCCCCGTTTCTCCGTTTCTTTCTTCGTTACTCCGTTTCTCTCATCGTATCTCCGTTTCTTTCTTCGTTTCTCCGTTTCTTTGTTCGTTTCTTCGTTTCTTTCTTCGTTTCTTCATTTCCTTCTTCGTTTCTCAGTTTCTTTCTTCGTTTCTCCGTTTGCTTGTTCGTTTCTGCATTTATTTCTTCGTTTCTCCATTTATTTCCCCGTTTCTCCGTTTCTTTGTTCGCTTCTCCGTTTCTTTGTTCGCTTCTCCGTTTCTTTCTTCGTTTCTCCGTTTCTTTCTTCGTTTCTCCGTTTCTTTCTTCGTTTCTCCGTTTCTTTCTTCGTTTCTCCGTTTCTTTCTTCGTTTCTCCGTTTCCTTGTTCGTTTCTCCGTTTATTTCTTCGTTTCTCCATTTTTTTCTCCGTTGCTTTCTTCGTTTCTCCGTTTCTTTGTTCGTTTCTCCGTTTCTTTCTTCTTTTCTCCGTTTCTTTCTTCGTTTCTCCGTTTCTTCGTTCGTTTCATCGTTTCTCCGTTTCTCCGTTTGTCGGTTCATTCCTTCGTTTCTCCATTTATTTCTCCGATTCTCCGTTTCTTTCATCGTTACTCCGGTTCTTTCTTCGTTTCTCCGTTTCTTTCTTCGTTTCTCCGTTTCTTTCTTCGTTTCTCCGTTTCTTTCTGCGTTACTCTGGTTCTTTCTTCGTTTCTCCGATTCATTCTTCGTTTCTCCGTTTCTTTCTTCGTTTCTCCGTTTCTTTGTTCGTTTCTCCGTTTCTTTGGTCGTTTCTCCGTTTCTTTCTTCGCTTCTCCGTTTCTTTGTTCGTTTCTCCGTTTATTTCTTCGTTTCTCCATTTATTTCTCCGTTTCTCCGTTTCTTTCATCGTTACTCCGGTTCTTTCTTCGTTTCTCCGTTTCTTTCTTCGTTTCTCCGTTTCTTTCTTCGTTTCTCCGTTTCTTCCTTCGTTTCTCCGTTTCTTTTTTCGTTTCTCCGTTTCTTTCTTCGTTTCTCCGTTTCTTTCTTCGTTTCGCCGTTTCTTTCTTCGTTTCTCTGTTTCTTTGTTCGTTTCTCCGTTTCTTTCTTCGTTTCTCCGTTCCTTCTTGATTTCACCGTTTCTTTTTTCGTTTCTCCGTTTCTTTGTTCGTTTCTCTGTTTCTTTGTTCGTTTCTCCGTTTCTTTCTCCGTTTCTCGGTTTATTTCTTCGTTTCTCCATTTATTTCTACATTTCTCCGTTTCTTTCTTCGTTTCTCCGTTTCTTCCTTTGTTTCTCCGTTTGCTTGTTCGTTTCTCCGTTTATTTCTCCGTTTCTCCGTTTCTTTCTTCGTTTCTCCGTTTCTTTGTTCGTTTCTCCGTTTCTTTGTGCGTTTCGCCGTTTCTTTCTTCGCTTCTCCGTTTCTTTGTTCGTTTCTCCGTTTATTTCTTCGTTTCTCCATTTATTTCTCCGCTTCTCCGTTTCTTTCTTCGTTACTCCGGTTCTTTCTACGTTTCTCCATTTCTTTCTTCGTTTCTCCGTTTCTTTCTTCGTTTCTCCGTTTCTTCCTTCGTTTCTCCGTTTCTTCCTTCGTTTCTCCGTTTCTTTGTTCGTTTCTGCGTTTATTTCTTCGTTTCTCCTTTTATTTCCCCGTTTCTCCGTTTCTTTCTTCGTTACTCCGTTTCTCTCATCGTATCTCCGTTTCTTTCTTCGTTTCTCCGTTTCTTTCTTCGTTTCTCCGTTTCTTTCTTCGATTCTCCGTTTCTTTCTTCGTTTCTCCGTTTCTTTCTTCGTTTCTCCGTTTCTTCCTTCGTTTCTCCGTTTCTTCCTTCGTTTCTCTGTTTCTTTGTTCGTTTCTGCGTTTATTTCTTCGTTTCTCCATTTATTTCCCCGTTTCTCCGTTTCTTTCTTCGTTACTCCGTTTCTCTCATCGTATCTCCGTTTCTTTCTTCGTTTCTCCGTTTCTTCCTTCGTTTCTCCGTTTCTTTCTTCGATTCTCCGTTTCTTTCCTCGATTCTCCGTTTCTTTCTTCGTTTCTCCGTTTCTTTCTTCGTATCTCCGTTTCTTTCTTCGTTTCTCCGTTTCTTTCTTCGTTTCTCCATTGCTTTCTTCGATTCTCCGTTTCTTTCTTCGTTTCTCCGTTTCCTGGTTCGTTTCTCCGTTTATTTCTTCGTTTCTCCATTTATTTCTCCGTTTCTCCGTTTCTTTCTTCGTTACTCCGGTTCTTTCTTCGTTTCTCCATTTATTTCACCGTTTCTCCGTATCTTTCTTCGTTTCTACGTTTCTTTCTTCGTTTCTCCGTTTCTTTCTTGATTTCGCCGTTTCTTTCTTCGTTTCTCCGTTTCTTTGTTCGTTTCTCTGTTTCTTTGTTCGTTTCATCGTTTCTCCGTTTCTCCGTTTGTCGGTTTATTCCTTCGTTTCTCCATTTATTTCTCCGATTCTCCGTTTCTTTCTTCGTTTCTTCGTTTCTTTCATCGTTACTCCGTTTCTCTCATCGTATCTCCGTTTCTTTCTTCGTTTCTCCATTTCTTTCTTCGTTTCTCCGTTTCTTTCTTCGATTCTCCGTTTCTTTCTTCGATTCTCCGTTTCTTTCTTCGTTTCTCCGTTTCTTTCTTCGTATCTCCGTTTCTTTCTTCGATTCTCCGTTTCTTTCTTCGTTTCTCCGTTTCTTTCTTCGTTTCTCCGTTTCTTCCTTCGTTTCTCCGTTTCTTCCTTCGTTTCTCTGTTTCTTTGTTCGTTTCTGCGTTTATTTCTTCGTTTCTCCATTTATTTCCCCGTTTCTCCGTTTCTTTCTTCGTTACTCCGTTTCTCTCATCGTATCTCCGTTTCTTTCTTCGTTTCTCCGTTTCTTTGTTCGTTTCTTCGTTTCTTTCTTCGTTTCTTCATTTCCTTCTTCGTTTCTCAGTTTCTTTCTTCGTTTCTCCGTTTGCTTGTTCGTTTCTGCATTTATTTCTTCGTTTCTCCATTTATTTCCCCGTTTCTCCGTTTCTTTGTTCGCTTCTCCGTTTCTTTGTTCGCTTCTCCGTTTCTTTCTTCGTTTCTCCGTTTCTTTCTTCGTTTCTCCGTTTCTTTCTTCGTTTCTCCGTTTCTTTCTTCGTTTCTCCGTTTCTTTCTTCGTTTCTCCGTTTCCTTGTTCGTTTCTCCGTTTATTTCTTCGTTTCTCCATTTTTTTCTCCGTTGCTTTCTTCGTTTCTCCGTTTCTTTGTTCGTTTCTCCGTTTCTTTCTTCTTTTCTCCGTTTCTTTCTTCGTTTCTCCGTTTCTTCGTTCGTTTCATCGTTTCTCCGTTTCTCCGTTTGTCGGTTCATTCCTTCGTTTCTCCATTTATTTCTCCGATTCTCCGTTTCTTTCTTCGTTTCTTCGTTTCTTTCATCGTTACTCCGTTTCTTTCTTCGTTTCTCCGTTTCTTTCTTCGTTTCTCCGTTTCTTTCTTCGTTTCTCCGTTTATTTCTTTGTTTCTCCTTTTATTTCTCCGTTTCTTCCTTCGTTTCTCCGTTTGCTTGTTCGTTTCTCCGTTTATTTCTTCGTTTCTCCATTTATTTCTCCGTTTCTCCGTTTCTTTCTTCGTTTCTCCGTTTCTTTCTTCGTTTCTCCGTTTCTTTCTTCGTTTCTCCGTTTCTTTCTTCGTATCGCCGTTTCTTTCTTCGTTTCTCCGTTTCTTTGTTCGTTTCTCTGTTTCTTTGTTCGTTTCTCCGTTTATTTCTCCGTTTCTCCGTTTCTTTCTTCGTTTCTCCGTTTCTTTCTTCGTTTCTCCGTTTCTTTCTTCGTTTCTCCGTTTATTTCTTCGTTTCTCCATTTATTTCTCCGTTTCTTTCTTCGCTTCTCCGTTTCTTTGTTCGTTTCTCCGTTTCTTTCTTCGTTTCTCCGTTTCTTTCGTCGTTTCTCCGTTTCTTCGTTCGTTTCATCGTTTCTCCGTTTCTCCGTTTGTCGGTTTATTCCTTCGTTTCTCCATTTATTTCTCCGATTCTCCGTTTCTTTCTTCGTTTCTTCGTTTCTTTCATCGTTACTCCGTTTCTCTCATCGTATCTCCGTTTCTTTCTTCGTTTCTCCATTTCTTTCTTCGTTTCTCCGTTTCTTTCTTCGATTCTCCGTTTCTTTCTTCGATTCTCCGTTTCTTTCTTCGTTTCTCCGTTTCTTTCTTCGTATCTCCGTTTCTTTGTTCGTTTCTTCGTTTCTTTCTTCGTTTCTTCATTTCCTTCTTCGTTTCTCAGTTTCTTTCTTCGTTTCTCCGTTTGCTTGTTCGTTTCTGCATTTATTTCTTCGTTTCTCCATTTATTTCCCCGTTTCTCCGTTTCTTTCTTCGTTTCTCCGTTTCTTTGTTCGCTTCTCCGTTTCTTTCTTCGTTTCTCCGTTTCTTTCCTCGTTTCTCCGTTTCTTTCTTCGTTTCTCCGTTTCTTTCTTCGCTTCTCCGTTTCTTTGTTCGTTTCTCCGTTTCTTTCTTCGTTTCTCCGTTTCTTTCTTCGTTCCTCCGTTTCTTTGTTCGTTTCGCCGTTTCTTTCTTCGTTTCTCCGTTTATTTCTTCGTTTCTCGATTTATTTCTCCGTTTCTCCATTTCTTCCGTCGTTTCTCCGTTTCCTTGTTCGTTTCTCCGTTTATTTCTTCGTTTCTCCATTTATTTCTCCGTTTCTCCGTTTCTTTCTTCGTTTCTCCGTTTCTTCCTTCGTTTCTCCGTTTCTTTGTTCGTTTCTGCGTTTATTTCTTCGTTTCTCCATTTATTTCCCCGTTTCTCCGTTTCTTTCTTCGTTACTCCGTTTCTCTCATCGTATCTCCGTTTCTTTCTTCGTTTCTCCATTTCTTTCTTCGTTTCTCCGTTTCCTTCTTCGATTCTCCGTTTCTTTCTTCGATTCTCCGTTTCTTTCTTCGTTTCTCCGTTTCTTTCTTCGTATCTCCGTTTCTTTCTTCGTTTCTCCGTTTCTTTCTTCGTTTCTCCGTTTCTTTGTTCGTTTCTCCGTTTCTTTGTTCGTTTCTCCGTTTCTTTCTGCGTTACTCTGGTTCTTTCTTCGTTTCTCCGATTCATTCTTCGTTTCTCCGTTTCTTTCTTCGTTTCTCCGTTTCTTTGTTCGTTTCTCCGTTTCTTTGGTCGTTTCTCCGTTTCTTTCTTCGCTTCTCCGTTTCTTTGTTCGTTTCTCCGTTTATTTCTTCGTTTCTCCATTTATTTCTCCGTTTCTCCGTTTCTTTCATCGTTACTCCGGTTCTTTCTTCGTTTCTCCGTTTCTTTCTTCGTTTCTCCGTTTCTTTCTTCGTTTCTCCGTTTCTTTCTGCGTTACTCTGGTTCTTTCTTCGTTTCTCCGATTCATTCTTCGTTTCTCCGTTTCTTTCTTCGTTTCTCCGTTTCTTTCTTCGATTCTCCGTTTCTTTCTTCGATTCTCCGTTTCTTTCTTCGTTTCTCCGTTTCTTTCTTCGTATCTCCGTTTCTTTCTTCGATTCTCCGTTTCTTTCTTCGTTTCTCCGTTTCTTTCTTCGTTTCTCCGTTTCTTCCTTCGTTTCTCCGTTTCTTCCTTCGTTTCTCTGTTTCTTTGTTCGTTTCTGCGTTTATTTCTTCGTTTCTCCATTTACTTCCCCGTTTCTCCGTTTCTTTCTTCGTTACTCCGTTTCTCTCATCGTATCTCCGTTTCTTTCTTCGTTTCTCCGTTTCTTTGTTCGTTTCTTCGTTTCTTTCTTCGTTTCTTCATTTCCTTCTTCGTTTCTCAGTTTCTATCTTCGTTTCTCCGTTTGCTTGTTCATTTCTGCATTTATTTCTTCGTTTCTCCATTTATTTCCCCGTTTCTCCGTTTCTTTGTTCGCTTCTCCGTTTCTTTGTTCGCTTCTCCGTTTCTTTCTTCGTTTCTCCGTTTCTTTCTTCGTTTCTCCGTTTCTTTCTTCGTTTCTCCGTTTCTTTCTTCGTTTCTCCGTTTCTTTCTTCGTTTCTCCGTTTCCTTGTTCGTTTCTCCGTTTATTTCTTCGTTTCTCCATTTTTTTCTCCGTTGCTTTCTTCGTTTCTCCGTTTCTTTGTTCGTTTCTCCGTTTCTTTCTTCTTTTCTCCGTTTCTTCCTTCGTTTCTCCGTTTCTTCGTTCGTTTCATCGTTTCTCCGTTTCTCCGTTTGTCGGTTCATTCCTTCGTTTCTCCATTTATTTCTCCGATTCTCCGTTTCTTTCTTCGTTTCTTCGTTTCTTTCATCGTTACTCCGTTTCTTTCTTCGTTTCTCCGTTTCTTTCTTCGTTTCTCCGTTTCTTTCTTCGTTTCTCCGTTTATTTCTTTGTTTCTCCTTTTATTTCTCCGTTTCTTCCTTCGTTTCTCCGTTTGCTTGTTCGTTTCTCCGTTTATTTCTTCGTTTCTCCATTTATTTCTCCGTTTCTCCGTTTCTTTCTTCGTTTCTCCGTTTCTTTGTTCGTTTCTCCGTTTCTTTCTTCGTTTCTCCGTTTCTTTCTTCGTATCGCCGTTTCTTTCTTCGTTTCTCCGTTTCTTTGTTCGTTTCTCTGTTTCTTTGTTCGTTTCTCCGTTTATTTCTCCGTTTCTCCGTTTCTTTCTTCGTTTCTCCGTTTCTTTCTTCGTTTCTCCGTTTCTTTCTTCGTTTCTCCGTTTATTTCTTCGTTTCTCCATTTATTTCTCCGTTTCTTTCTTCGCTTCTCCGTTTCTTTGTTCGTTTCTCCGTTTCTTTCTTCGTTTCTCCGTTTCTTTCGTCGTTTCTCCGTTTCTTCGTTCGTTTCATCGTTTCTCCGTTTCTCCGTTTGTCGGTTTATTCCTTCGTTTCTCCATTTATTTCTCCGATTCTCCGTTTCTTTCTTCGTTTCTTCGTTTCTTTCATCGTTACTCCGTTTCTCTCATCGTATCTCCGTTTCTTTCTTCGTTTCTCCATTTCTTTCTTCGTTTCTCCGTTTCTTTCTTCGATTCTCCGTTTCTTTCTTCGATTCTCCGTTTCTTTCTTCGTTTCTCCGTTTCTTTCTTCGTATCTCCGTTTCTTTGTTCGTTTCTTCGTTTCTTTCTTCGTTTCTTCATTTCCTTCTTCGTTTCTCAGTTTCTTTCTTCGTTTCTCCGTTTGCTTGTTCGTTTCTGCATTTATTTCTTCGTTTCTCCATTTATTTCCCCGTTTCTCCGTTTCTTTCTTCGTTTCTCCGTTTCTTTGTTCGCTTCTCCGTTTCTTTCTTCGTTTCTCCGTTTCTTTCCTCGTTTCTCCGTTTCTTTCTTCGTTTCTCCGTTTCTTTCTTCGCTTCTCCGTTTCTTTGTTCGTTTCTCCGTTTCTTTCTTCGTTTCTCCGTTTCTTTCTTCGTTCCTCCGTTTCTTTGTTCGTTTCGCCGTTTCTTTCTTCGTTTCTCCGTTTATTTCTTCGTTTCTCGATTTATTTCTCCGTTTCTCCATTTCTTCCGTCGTTTCTCCGTTTCCTTGTTCGTTTCTCCGTTTATTTCTTCGTTTCTCCATTTATTTCTCCGTTTCTCCGTTTCTTTCTTCGTTTCTCCGTTTCTTCCTTCGTTTCTCCGTTTCTTTGTTCGTTTCTGCGTTTATTTCTTCGTTTCTCCATTTATTTCCCCGTTTCTCCGTTTCTTTCTTCGTTACTCCGTTTCTCTCATCGTATCTCCGTTTCTTTCTTCGTTTCTCCATTTCTTTCTTCGTTTCTCCGTTTCCTTCTTCGATTCTCCGTTTCTTTCTTCGATTCTCCGTTTCTTTCTTCGTTTCTCCGTTTCTTTCTTCGTATCTCCGTTTCTTTCTTCGTTTCTCCGTTTCTTTCTTCGTTTCTCCGTTTCTTTGTTCGTTTCTCCGTTTCTTTGTTCGTTTCTCCGTTTCTTTCTGCGTTACTCTGGTTCTTTCTTCGTTTCTCCGATTCATTCTTCGTTTCTCCGTTTCTTTCTTCGTTTCTCCGTTTCTTTGTTCGTTTCTCCGTTTCTTTGGTCGTTTCTCCGTTTCTTTCTTCGCTTCTCCGTTTCTTTGTTCGTTTCTCCGTTTATTTCTTCGTTTCTCCATTTATTTCTCCGTTTCTCCGTTTCTTTCATCGTTACTCCGGTTCTTTCTTCGTTTCTCCGTTTCTTTCTTCGTTTCTCCGTTTCTTTCTTCGTTTCTCCGTTTCTTTCTGCGTTACTCTGGTTCTTTCTTCGTTTCTCCGATTCATTCTTCGTTTCTCCGTTTCTTTCTTCGTTTCTCCGTTTCTTTGTTCGTTTCTCCGTTTCTTTGGTCGTTTCTCCGTTTCTTTCTTCGCTTCTCCGTTTCTTTGTTCGTTTCTCCGTTTATTTCTTCGTTTCTCCATTTATTTCTCCGTTTCTCCGTTTCTTTCATCGTTACTCCGGTTCTTTCTTCGTTTCTCCGTTTCTTTCTTCGTTTCTCCGTTTCTTTCTTCGTTTCTCCGTTTCTTCCTTCGTTTCTCCGTTTCTTTTTTCGTTTCTCCGTTTCTTTCTTCGTTTCTCCGTTTCTTTCTTCGTTTCGCCGTTTCTTTCTTCGTTTCTCTGTTTCTTTGTTCGTTTCTCCGTTTCTTTCTTCGTTTCTCCGTTCCTTCTTGATTTCACCGTTTCTTTTTTCGTTTCTCCGTTTCTTTGTTCGTTTCTCTGTTTCTTTGTTCGTTTCTCCGTTTCTTTCTCCGTTTCTCGGTTTATTTCTTCGTTTCTCCATTTATTTCTACATTTCTCCGTTTCTTTCTTCGTTTCTCCGTTTCTTCCTTTGTTTCTCCGTTTGCTTGTTCGTTTCTCCGTTTATTTCTCCGTTTCTCCGTTTCTTTCTTCGTTTCTCCGTTTCTTTGTTCGTTTCTCCGTTTCTTTGTGCGTTTCTCCGTTTCTTTCTTCGCTTCTCCGTTTCTTTGTTCGTTTCTCCGTTTATTTCTTCGTTTCTCCATTTATTTCTCCGCTTCTCCGTTTCTTTCTTCGTTTCTCCGTTTCTTTCTTCGTTTCTCCGTTTCTTCCTTCGTTTCTCCGTTTCTTCCTTCGTTTCTCCGTTTCTTTGTTCGTTTCTGCGTTTATTTCTTCGTTTCTCCTTTTATTTCCCCGTTTCTCCGTTTCTTTCTTCGTTACTCCGTTTCTCTCATCGTATCTCCGTTTCTTTCTTCGTTTCTCCGTTTCTTTCTTCGTTTCTCCGTTTCTTTCTTCGATTCTCCGTTTCTTTCTTCGTTTCTCCGTTTCTTTCTTCGTTTCTCCGTTTCTTCCTTCGTTTCTCCGTTTCTTCCTTCGTTTCTCTGTTTCTTTGTTCGTTTCTGCGTTTATTTCTTCGTTTCTCCATTTATTTCCCCGTTTCTCCGTTTCTTTCTTCGTTACTCCGTTTCTCTCATCGTATCTCCGTTTCTTTCTTCGTTTCTCCGTTTCTTCCTTCGTTTCTCCGTTTCTTTCTTCGATTCTCCGTTTCTTTCTTCGATTCTCCGTTTCTTTCTTCGTTTCTCCGTTTCTTTCTTCGTATCTCCGTTTCTTTCTTCGTTTCTCCGTTTCTTTCTTCGTTTCTCCATTGCTTTCTTCGATTCTCCGTTTCTTTCTTCGTTTCTCCGTTTCCTGGTTCGTTTCTCCGTTTATTTCTTCGTTTCTCCATTTATTTCTCCGTTTCTCCGTTTCTTTCTTCGTTACTCCGGTTCTTTCTTCGTTTCTCCATTTATTTCACCGTTTCTCCGTATCTTTCTTCGTTTCTACGTTTCTTTCTTCGTTTCTCCGTTTCTTTCTTGATTTCGCCGTTTCTTTCTTCGTTTCTCCGTTTCTTTGTTCGTTTCTCTGTTTCTTTGTTCGTTTCATCGTTTCTCCGTTTCTCCGTTTGTCGGTTTATTCCTTCGTTTCTCCATTTATTTCTCCGATTCTCCGTTTCTTTCTTCGTTTCTTCGTTTCTTTCATCGTTACTCCGTTTCTCTCATCGTATCTCCGTTTCTTTCTTCGTTTCTCCATTTCTTTCTTCGTTTCTCCGTTTCTTTCTTCGATTCTCCGTTTCTTTCTTCGATTCTCCGTTTCTTTCTTCGTTTCTCCGTTTCTTTCTTCGTATCTCCGTTTCTTTCTTCGATTCTCCGTTTCTTTCTTCGTTTCTCCGTTTCTTTCTTCGTTTCTCCGTTTCTTCCTTCGTTTCTCCGTTTCTTCCTTCGTTTCTCTGTTTCTTTGTTCGTTTCTGCGTTTATTTCTTCGTTTCTCCATTTATTTCCCCGTTTCTCCGTTTCTTTCTTCGTTACTCCGTTTCTCTCATCGTATCTCCGTTTCTTTCTTCGTTTCTCCGTTTCTTTGTTCGTTTCTTCGTTTCTTTCTTCGTTTCTTCATTTCCTTCTTCGTTTCTCAGTTTCTTTCTTCGTTTCTCCGTTTGCTTGTTCGTTTCTGCATTTATTTCTTCGTTTCTCCATTTATTTCCCCGTTTCTCCGTTTCTTTGTTCGCTTCTCCGTTTCTTTGTTCGCTTCTCCGTTTCTTTCTTCGTTTCTCCGTTTCTTTCTTCGTTTCTCCGTTTCTTCCTTCGTTTCTCCGTTTCTTCCTTCGTTTCTCCGTGCCTGTGTTCGTTTCTTCGTTTATTTCTTCGTTTCTCCATTCATTTCCTCGTTTCTCCGTTTCTTTCTTCGTTACTCCGTTTCTCTCATCGTATCTGCGTTTCTTTCTTCGTTTCGCCGTTTCTTTCTTCGTTTCTCCGTTTCTTTCTTCGATTCTCCGTTTCTTTCTACGTTTCTCCGTTTCTTTCTTCGTATCTCCGTTTCTTTCTTCGTTTCTCCGTTTCTTTGTTCGTTTCTCCGTTTCTTTCTTCGTTACTCCGGTTCTTTCTTCGTTTCTCCGTTTCTTTCTTCGTTTCTCCGTTTCCTGGTTCGTTTCTCCGTTTCCTGGTTCGTTTCTCCGTTTATTTCTTCGTTTCTCCGTTTTTTCCTTCGTTTCTCCGTTTCTTTCTTCGTTTCTCCGTTTCTTTGTGCGTTTCTCCGTTTCTTTCTTCGCTTCTCCGTTTGTTTGTTCGTTTCTCCGTTTATTTCTTCGTTTCTCCATTTATTTCTCCGCTTCTCCGTTTCTTTCTTCGTTACTCCGGTTCTTTCTACGTTTCTCCATTTCTTTCTTCGTTTCTCCGTTTCTTTCTTCGTTTCTCCGTTTCTTCCATCGTTTCTCCGTTTCTTCCTTCGTTTCTCCGTTTCTTTGTTCGTTTCTGCGTTTATTTCTTCGTTTCTCCTTTTATTTCCCCGTTTCTCCGTTTCTTCCTTCGTTACTCCGTTTCTCTCATCGTATCTCCGTTTCTTTCTTCGTTTCTCCGTTTCTTTCTTCGTTTCTCCGTTTCTTTCTTGGATTCTCCGTTTCTTTCTTCGATTCTCCGTTTCTTTCTTCGTTTCTCCGTTTCTTTCTTCGTATCTCCGTTTCTTTCTTCGTTTCTCCGTTTCTTTCTTCGTTTCTCCGTTTCTTTCTTCGTTTCTCCGTTTCTTCCTTCGTTTCTCCGTTTCTTCCTTCGTTTCTCTGTTTCTTTGTTCGTTTCTGCGTTTATTTCTTCGTTTCTCCATTTATTTCCCCGTTTCTCCGTTTCTTTCTTCGTTACTCCGTTTCTCTCATCGTATCTCCGTTTCTTTCTTCGTTTCTCCGTTTCTTCCTTCGTTTCTCCGTTTCTTTCTTCGATTCTCCGTTTCTTTCCTCGATTCTCCGTTTCTTTCTTCGTTTCTCCGTTTCTTTCTTCGTATCTCCGTTTCTTTCTTCGTTTCTCCGTTTCTTTCTTCGTTTCTCCATTGCTTTCTTCGATTCTCCGTTTCTTTCTTCGTTTCTCCGTTTCCTGGTTCGTTTCTCCGTTTATTTCTTCGTTTCTCCATTTATTTCTCCGTTTCTCCGTATCTTTCTTCGTTACTCCGGTTCTTTCTTCGTTTCTCCGTTTCTTTCTTCGTTTCTCCGTTTCTTCCTTCGTTTCTCCGTTTCTTCCTTCGTTTCTCTGTTTCTTTGTTCGTTTCTGCGTTTATTTCTTCGTTTCTCCATTTATTTCCCCGTTTCTCCGTTTCTTTCTTCGTTACTCCGTTTCTCTCATCGTATCTCCGTTTCTTTCTTCGTTTCTCCGTTTCTTCCTTCGTTTCTCCGTTTCTTTCTTCGATTCTCCGTTTCTTTCCTCGATTCTCCGTTTCTTTCTTCGTTTCTCCGTTTCTTTCTTCATATCTCCGTTTCTTTCTTCGTTTCTCCGTTTCTTTCTTCGTTTCTCCATTGCTTTCTTCGATTCTCCGTTTCTTTCTTCGTTTCTCCGTTTCCTGGTTCGTTTCTCCGTTTATTTCTTCGTTTCTCCATTTATTTCTCCGTTTCTCCGTTTCTTTCTTCGTTACTCCGGTTCTTTCTTCGTTTCTCCGTTTCTTTCTTCGTTTCTCCGTTTCTTCCTTCGTTTCTCCGTTTCTTCCTTCGTTTCTCTGTTTCTTTGTTCGTTTCTGCGTTTATTTCTTCGTTTCTCCATTTATTTCCCCGTTTCTCCGTTTCTTTCTTCGTTACTCCGTTTCTCTCATCGTATCTCCGTTTCTTTCTTCGTTTCTCCGTTTCTTCCTTCGTTTCTCCGTTTCTTTCTTCGATTCTCCGTTTCTTTCCTCGATTCTCCGTTTCTTTCTTCGTTTCTCCGTTTCTTTCTTCGTATCTCCGTTTCTTTCTTCGTTTCTCCGTTTCTTTCTTCGTTTCTCCATTGCTTTCTTCGATTCTCCGTTTCTTTCTTCGTTTCTCCGTTTCCTTGTGCGTTTCTCCGTTTATTTCTTCGTTTCTCCATTTATTTCTCCGTTTCTCCGTTTCTTTCTTCGTTACTCCGGTTCTTTCTTCGTTTCTCCGTTTCTTTCTTCGTTTCTCCGTTTCTTTCTTCGTTTCTCCGTTTCTTCCTTCGTTTCTCCGTTTCTTCCTTCGTTTCTCCGTTCCTTTGTTCGTTTCTGCGTTTATTTCTTCGTTTCTCCATATATGTCCCCGTTTCTCCGTTTCTTTCTTCGTTACTCCGTTTCTCTCATCGTATCTCCGTTTCTTTCTTCGTTTCGCCGTTTCTTTCTTCGTTTCTCCGTTTCTTCCTTCGTTTCTCCGTTTCTTCCTTCGTTTCTCCGTTCCTGTGTTCGTTTCTGCGTTTCTTTCTTCGTTTCTCCGTTTCTTTCTACGTTTCTCCGTTTCTTTCTTCGTATCTCCGTTTCTTTCTTCGTTTCTCCGTTTCTTTCTTCGTTTCTCCGTTTCCTGGTTCGTTTCTCCGTTTATTTCTTCGTTTCTTCGTTTCTTCCTTCGTTTCTCCGTTTCTTTCTTCGTTTCTCCGTTTCTTTGTTCGTTTCTACGTTTCTTTGTTCGTTTCTGCGGTTCTTTCTTCGTTACTCCGGCTCTTTCTTCGTTTCTGCGTTTCTTTCTTCGTTTCTCCGTTTCTTCCTTCGTTTCTCCGTTTCTTTCTTCGTTTCTCCGTTTCTTTCTTCGTTTCTCCGTTTCTTTCTTCGTTTCTCCGTTTCCTTATTCGTTTCTCCGTTTATTTCTTCGTTTCTCCATTTATTTCTCCGTTTCTTTCTTCGTTTCTCCGTTTCTTTCTTCGTTTCTCCGTTTCTTTCTTCGTTTCTCCGTTTCTTCGTTCGTTTCATCGTTTCTCCGTTTCTCCGTTTCTCCGTTTGTCGGTTTATTCCTTCGTTTCTCCACTTATTTCTCCGTTTCTCCGTTTCTTTCTTCGTTTCTCCGTTTCTTCCTTCGTTTCTCCGTTTCTTCCTTCGTTTCTCCGTTCCTTTGTTCGTTTCTGCGTTTATTTCTTCGTTTCTCCATATATTTCCCCGTTTCTCCGTTTCTTTCTTCGTTACTCCGTTTCTCTCATCGTATCTCCGTTTCTTTCTTCGTTTCGCCGTTTCTTTCTTCGTTTCTCCGTTTCTTCCTTCGTTTCTCCGTTTCTTCCTTCGTTTCTCCGTTCCTGTGTTCGTTTCTGCGTTTATTTCCCCGTTTCTCCATTTCTTTCTTCGTTACTCCGTTTCTCTCATCGTATCTCCGTTTCTTTCTTCGTTTCGCCGTTTCTTTCTTCGTTTCTCCGTTTCTTCCTTCGTTTCTCCGTTTCTTCCCTCGTTTCTCCGTTCCTGTGTTCGTTTCTGCGTTTATTTCTTCGTTTCTCCATTTATTTCCCCGTTTCTCCGTTTCTTTCTTCGTATCTCCGTTTCTTTCTTCGTTTCTCCGTTTCTTTCTTCGTTTCTCCGTTTCTTTCTTCGTTTCTTCGTTTCTTCCTTCGTTTCTCCGTTTCTTCCTTCGTTTCTCTGTTTCTTTGTTCGTTTCTGCGTTTATTTCTTCGTTTCTCCATTTATTTCCCCGTTTCTCCGTTTCTTTCTTCGTTACTCCGTTTCTCTCATCGTATCTCCGTTTCTTTCTTCGTTTCTCCGTTTCTTCCTTCGTTTCTCCGTTTCTTTCTTCGATTCTCCGTTTCTTTCCTCGATTCTCCGTTTCTTTCTTCGTTTCTCCGTTTCTTTCTTCGTATCTCCGTTTCTTTCTTCGTTTCTCCGTTTCTTTCTTCGTTTCTCCATTGCTTTCTTCGATTCTCCGTTTCTTTCTTCGTTTCTCCGTTTCCTGATTCGTTTCTCCGTTTATTTCTTCGTTTCTCCATTTATTTCTCCGTTTCTCCGTTTCTTTCTTCGTTACTCCGCTTCTTTCTTCGTTTCTCCTTTTCTTTCTTCGTTTCTCCGTTTCTTTCTTCGTTTCTCCGTTTCTACCTTCGTTTCTCCGTTTCTTTCTTCGTTTCTCCGTTTCTTTCTTCGTTTCTCCGTTTCTTCGTTCGTTTCATCGTTTCTCCGTTTCTCCGTTTCTCCGTTTGTCGGTTTATTCCTTCGTTTCTCCACTTATTTCTCCGTTTCTCCGTTTCTTTCTTCGTTTCTCCGTTTCTTCCTTCGTTTCTCCGTTTCTTCCTTCGTTTCTCCGTTCCTTTGTTCGTTTCTGCGTTTATTTCTTCGTTTCTCCATATATTTCCCCGTTTCTCTGTTTCTTTCTTCGTTACTCCGTTTCTCTCATCGTATCTCCGTTTCTTTCTTCGTTTCGCCGTTTCTTTCTTCGTTTCTCCGTTTCTTCCTTCGTTTCTCCGGTTCTTTCTTCGTTTCTCCGTTTCTTTCTTCGTTTCTCCGTTTCTTTCTTCGTTTCTCCGTTTCTTCCTTCGTTTCTCCGTTTCTTTGTTCGTTTCTCCGTTTCTTTGTTCGTTTCTCCGTTTCTTTGTTCGTTTCTTCGCTTCTTTCTTCGTTTCTTCATTTCTTTCTTCGTTTCTCCGTTTCTTTCTTCGTTTCTCCGTTTGCTTGTTCGTTTCTCCATTAATTTCTTCGTTTCTCCATTTATTTCTCCGTTTCTCCGTTTCTTTCTTCGTTACTCCGGTTCTTTCTTCGTTTCTCCGTTTCTTTCTTCGTTTCTCCGTTTCTTTCTTCGTTTCTCCGTTTCTTCCTTCGTTTCTCCGTTTCTTTGTTCGTTTCTCCGTTTCTTTGTTCGTTTCTCCGTTTCTTTGTTCGTTTCTTCGCTTCTTTCTTCGTTTCTTCATTTCTTTCTTCGTTTCTCCGTTTCTTTCTTCGTTTCTCCGTTTGCTTGTTCGTTTCTCCATTAATTTCTTCGTTTCTCCATTTATTTCACCGTTTCTCCGTATCTTTCTTCGTTTCTACGTTTCTTCCTTCGTTTCTCCGTTTCTTCCTTCGTTTCTCCGTTTCTTTGTTCGTTTCTGCGTTTATTTCTTCGCTTCTCCGTTTCTTTCTTCGTTTCTCCGTTTCTTTCTTCGATTCTCCGTTTCTTTCTACGTTTCTCCGTTTCTTTCTTCGTATCTCCGTTTCTTTCTTCGTTTCTCCGTTTCTTTCATCGTTTCTCCGTTTCTTTCTTCGTTTCTCCGTTTCTTTCTTCGTTTCTCCGTTTCCTTGTTCGTTTCTCCGTTTATTTCTTCGTTTCTCCATTTATTTCTACATTTCTCCGTTTCTTTCTTCGTTTCTCCGTTTCTTCCTTCGTTCCTCCGTTTGCTTGGTCGTTTCTCCGTTTATTTCTCCGTTTCTCCGTTTCTTTCTTCGTTTCTCCGTTTCTTTCTTAGTTTCTCCGTTTCTTTGTTCGTTTCTCCGTTTCTTTCTTCGCTTCTCCGTTTCTTTGTTCGTTTCTGCGTTTATTTCTTCGTTTCTCCATTTATTTCCCCGTTTCTCCGTTTCTTTCTTCGTTACTCCGGTTCTTTCTTCGCTTCTCCGTTTCTTTCTTCGTTCCTCCGTTTCTTTCCTCGTTTCTCCGTTTCTTTCTTCGTTTCTCTGTTTCTTTCCTCGTTTCTCCGTTTCTTTCTTCGTTTCTCCGTTTCTTTCTTCGTTTCTCCGTTTCTTTTTCCGTTTCTCCGTTTCTTTCTTCGTTTCTCCGTTTCCTTGTTCGTTTCTCCGTTTATTTCTTCGTGTCTCCATTTATTTCTCCGTTTCTTTCTTCGTTCCTCCGTTTCTTTGTTCGTTTCGCCGTTTCTTTCTTCGTTTCTCCGTTTATTTCTTCGTTTCTCCATTTATTTCTCCGTTTCTCCATTTCTTCCGTCGTTTCTCCGTTTCCTTGTTCGTTTCTCCGTTTATTTCTTCGTTTCTCCATTTATTTCTCCGTTTCTCCGTTTCTATCTTCGTTTCTCCGTTTCTTCCTTCGTTTCTCCGTTTCTTTGTTCGTTTCTGCGTTTATTTCTTCGTTTCTCCATTTATTTCCCCGTTTCTCCGTTTCTTTCTTCTTTACTCCGTTTCTCTAATCGTATCTCCGTTTCTTTCTTCGTTTCTCCATTTCCTTCTTCGTTTCTCCGTTTCCTTCTTCGATTCTCCGTTTCTTTCTTCGATTCTCCGTTTCTTTCTTCGTTTCTCCGTTTCTTCCTTCGTATCTCCGTTTCTTTCTTCGTTTCTCCGTTTCTTTCTTCGTTTCTCCGTTTCTTTGTTCGTTTCTCCGTTTCTTTGTTCGTTTCTTCGTTTCTTCATTTCTTTCTTCGTTTCTCCGTTTCTTTCTTCGTTTCTCCGTTTCTTTGTTCGTTACTCCGTTTCTTTGGTCGTTTCTCCGTTTCTTTCTTCGCTTCTCCGTTTCTTTGTTCGTTTCTCCGTTTATTTCTTCGTTTCTCCATTTATTTCTCCGTTTCTCCGTTTCTTTCATCGTTACTCCGGTTCTTTCTTCGTTTCTCCGTTTCTTTCTTCGTTTCTCCGTTTCTTTCTTCGTTTCTCGGTTTCTTCCTTCGTTTCTCCGTTTCTTCCTTCGTTTCTCCGTTTCTTTGTTCGTTTCTGCGTTTATTTCTTCGTTTCTCCATTTATTTCCCCGTTTCTCTGTTTCTTTCTTCGTTACTCCGTTTCTCTCATCGTATCTCCGTTTCTTTCTTCGTTTCTCCGTTTCTTTCTTCGTTTCTCCGTTTCTTTCTTCGTATCTCCGTTTCCTTCTTCGTTTCTCCGTTTCTTTCTTCGTTTCTCTATTGCTTTCTTCGATTCTCCGTTTCTTTCTTCGTTTCTGCGTTTCCTGGTTCGTTTCTCCGTTTATTTCTTCGTTTCTCCATTTATTTCTCCGTTTCTCCGTTTCTTTCTTCGCTACTCCGGTTCTTTTATCGTTTCTCCGTTTCTTTCTTCGTTTCTCCGTTTCTTTCTTCGTTTCTCCGTTTCTTCCTTCGTTCCTCCGTTTCTTTCTTCGTTTCTCCGTTTCTTTCTTCGTTTCTCCGTTTCTTTCTTCGATTCTCCGTTTCTTTCTTCGATTCTCCGTTTCTTTCTTCGTTTCTCCGTTTCTTTCTTCGTATCTCCGTTTCCTTCTTCGTTTCTCCGTTTCTTTCTTCGTTTCTCTATTGCTTTCTTCGATTCTCCGTTTCTTTCTTCGTTTCTGCGTTTCCTGGTTCGTTTCTCCGTTTATTTCTTCGTTTCTCCATTTATTTCTCCGTTTCTCCGTTTCTTTCTTCGCTACTCCGGTTCTTTTATCGTTTCTCCGTTTCTTTCTTCGTTTCTCCGTTTCTCTCATCGTATCTCCGTTTCTTTCTTCGTTTCTTCGTTTCCTTCATCGTTACTCCGTTTCTCTCATCCTATCTCCGTTTCTTTCTTCGTTTCTCCGTTTCTTTCTTCTTTTCTCCGTTTCTTTCTTCGATTCTCCGTTTCTTTCTTCGATTCTCCGTTTCTTTCTTCGTTTTTTCCGTTTCTTTCTTCGTTTCTCCGTTTCTTCGTTCGTTTCATCGTTTCTCTCCGTTTCTCCGTTTGTGGGTTTATTCCTTCGTTTCTCCATTTATTTCTCCGATTCTCCGTTTCTTTCTTCGTTTCTTCGTTTCCTTCATGGTTACTCCGTTTCTCTCATCGTATCTCCGTTTCTTTCTTCGTTACTCCGTTTCTCTCATCGTATCTCCGTTTCTTTCTTCGTTTCGCCGTTTCTTTCTTCGTTTCTCCGTTTCTTCCTTCGTTTCTCCGTTTCTTCCTTCGTTTCTCCGTTCCTGTGTTCGTTTCTGCGTTTATTTCTTCGTTTCTCCATTTATTTCCCCGTTTCTCCGTTTCTTTCTTCGTTACTCCGTTTCTCTCATCGTATCTGCGTTTCTTTCTTCGTTTCGCCGTTTCTTTCTTCGTATCTCCGTTTCTTTCTTCGTTTCTTCCGTTTCTTTGTTCGTTTCTCCGTTTCTTTCTTCGTTACTCCGGTTCTTTCTTCGTTTCTCCGTTTCTTTCTTCGTTTCTCCGTTTCTTTCTTAGTTTCTCCGTTTCTTCCTTCGTTTCTCCGTTTCTTCCTTCGTTTCTCCGTTTCTTTGTTCGTTTCTGCCTTTATTTCTTCGCTTCTCCGTTTCTTTGTTCGTTTCTCCGTTTATTTCTTCGTTTCTCCATTCATTTCCCCGTTTCTCCGTTTCTTTCTTCGTTACTCCGTTTCTCTCATCGTATCTGCGTTTCTTTCTTCGTTTCGCCGTTTCTTTCTTCGTATCTCCGTTTCTTTCTTCGATTCTCCGTTTCTTTCTACGTTTCTCCGTTTCTTTCTTCGTATCTCCGTTTCTTTCTTCGTTTCTCCGTTTCTTTCATCGTTTCTCCGTTTCTTTCTTCGTTTCTCCGTTTCTTTCTTCGTTTCTCCGTTTCCTTGTTCGTTTCTCCGTTTATTTCTTCGTTTCTCCATTTATTTCTACATTTCTCCGTTTCTTTCTTCGTTTCTCCGTTTCTTCGTTCGTTTCATCGTTTCTCCGTTTCTCCGTTTGTCGGTTTATTCCTTCGTTTCTCCATTTATTTCTCCGATTCTCCGTTTCTTTCTTCGTTTCTTCGTTTCTTTCATCGTTACTCCGTTTCTTTCTTCGTTTCTCCGTTTCTTTCTTCGTTTCTCCGTTTCTTTCTTCGTTTCTCCGTTTATTTCTTTGTTTCTCCTTTTATTTCTCCGTTTCTTCCTTCGTTTCTCCGTTTGCTTGTTCGTTTCTCTGTTTATTTCTTCATTTCTCCGTTTCTCCGTTTCTTTCTTCGTTTCTCCGTTTATTCCTTCGTTTCTCCATTTATTTCTCCGTTTCTTTGTTCGTTTCTCCGTTTCTTTGTTCGTTTCTCCGTTTCTTTCTTCGTTACTCCGGTTCTTTCTTCGTTTCTCCGTTTCTTTCTTCTTTTCTCCGTTTCTTTCTTCGATTCTCCGTTTCTTTCTTCGATTCTCCGTTTCTTTCTTCGTTTTTCCGTTTCTTTCTTCGTTTCTCCGTTTCTTCGTTCGTTTCATCGTTTCTCCGTTTCTCCGTTTGTGGGTTTATTCCTTCGTTTCTCCATTTATTTCTCCGATTCTCCGTTTCTTTCTTCGTTTCTTCGTTTCCTTCATGGTTACTCCGTTTCTCTCATCGTATCTCCGTTTCTTTCTTCGTTACTCCGTTTCTCTCATCGTATCTCCGTTTCTTTCTTCGTTTCGCCGTTTCTTTCTTCGTTTCTCCGTTTCTTCCTTCGTTTCTCCGTTTCTTCCTTCGTTTCTCCGTTCCTGTGTTCGTTTCTGCCTTTATTTCTTCGTTTCTCCATTTATTTCCCCGTTTCTCCGTTTCTTTCTTCGTTACTCCGTTTCTCTCATCGTATCTGCGTTTCTTTCTTCGTTTCGCCGTTTCTTTCTTCGTATCTCCGTTTCTTTCTTCGTTTCTCCGTTTCTTTGTTCGTTTCTCCGTTTCTTTCTTCGTTACTCCGGTTCTTTCTTCGTTTCTCCGTTTCTTTCTTCGTTTCTCCGTTTCTTTCTTAGTTTCTCCGTTTCTTCCTTCGTTTCTCCGTTTCTTCCTTCGTTTCTGCGTTTCTTTGTTCGTTTCTGCGTTTATTTCTTCGCTTCTCCGTTTCTTTGTTCGTTTCTCCGTTTATTTCTTCGTTTCTCCATTCATTTCCCCGTTTCTCCGTTTCTTTCTTCGTTACTCCGTTTCTCTCATCGTATCTGCGTTTCTTTCTTCGTTTCGCCGTTTCTTTCTTCGTTTCTCCGTTTCTTTCTTCGATTCTCCGTTTCTTTCTACGTTTCTCCGTTTCTTTCTTCGTATCTCCGTTTCTTTCTTCGTTTCT
>NW_027480218.1:0-30592 GCF_051014685.1 Ptiloglossa arizonensis | reverse complement strand
TTCAGATGCAACAGAAATTTTGCGGATTGGTCAATCCGTTCGCGAGATGTGGCAGTTTGTAAGTAAGAAACGCTTGAGAAACTAAAAATTTTCGCAGTTCTGATGCTCGAACCGAATAACTAGAACGGCCTAGGGGAAAAGTACGCATACAGTTGTAATCGGGCGTGTTTCAACTTTCAGATGCAACAGAAATTTTGCGGATTGGTCAATCCGTTCGCGAGGTATGACAGTTTGGAAGTAAGAAACGCTTGAGAAACTCAAAATTTTCGCAGTTCTGATGCTCGAAACGAATAACCAGAACGGCCTAGGGGAAAACTACGCATACCGTTGTAATCGGGCGTGTTTCTACTTTCAGATGCAACAGACACTTTGCGGATTGGTCAATCCGTTCGCGAGATATGGCAGTTTGGAGGTAAGAAACGCTTGAGAAACTCAAAATTTTCGCAGTTCTGATGCTCGAACCGAATAACTAGAACGGCCTAGGGGAAAAGTACGCATACAGTTGTAATCGGGCGAGTTTCTACTTTCAGATGCATCAGAAATTTTGCGGATTGGTCAATCCGTTCGCGAGATATGGCAGTTTCGAGGTAAGAAACGCTTGAGAAACTCAAAATTTTCGCAGTTCTGATGCTCGACAAGCATAACTAGAACGGCCTAGGGGAAAGGTACGCATACCGTTGTAATCGGGCGAGTTTCTACTTTCAGAAGCTACAGAAATTTTGCGGATTGGTCAATCCGTTCGCGAGGTATGGCAGTTTGGAGGTAAGAAACGCTTGAGAAACTAAAAATTTTCGCAGTTCTGATGCTCGAAACGAATAACTAGAACGGCCTACAGGAAAAGTACGCATACCGTTGTAATCGGGCGGGTTTCTGCTTTCAGATGCAACAGAAGTTTTGCGGATTGGTCAATCTGTTCGCGAGATATGGCAGTTTGGAGGTAAGAAACGCTTGAGAAACTCAAAATTTTCGAAGTTCTGATGCTCGAAACGAATAACTGGCACGGCCTAGGGGAAAAGTACACATACCGTTGTAATCGGGCGAGTTTCTACTTCCAGATGCAACAGAAATTTTGCGGATTGGTCAATCCGTTCGCGAGATATGGTAGTTTGTAAGTAAGAAACGCTTGAGAAACTCAAAATTTTCGCAGTTCTGATACTCGAATCGAATAACTAGAACGGCCTAAGGGAAAAGTACACATACCGTTGTAATCGGGCGAGTTTCTACTTTCAGATGCAACAGAAATTTTGCGGATTGGTTAATCCTTTCGCGAGATATGGCAGTTTGGAGGTTAGAAACGCTTGAGAAACTCAAAATTTTCGCAGTTCTGATGCTCGAAACGAATAACCAGAACGGCCTAGGGGAAAAGTACGCATAGCGTCGTAATCGTGCGAGTTTCTACTTTCAGATGCAACAGAAATTTTGCGGATTGATCAATCCGTTCGCGAGAAATGGCAGTTTGGAGGTAAGAAACGGTTGAGAAACTCAAAATTTTCGCAGTTCTGATGCTCGAAACGAATAACCAGAACGGCCTAGGAGAAAAGTACGCAAACCGTCGTAATCGGGCGAGTTTCTACTTTCAGATGCAACAGAAATTTTGCGGATTGGCCAATCCGTTCGCGAGATGTGGCAGTTTGTAAGTAAGAAACGCTTTAGAAACTAAAAATTTTCGCAGTTCTGATGCTCGAAACGAATAACTAGAACGGCCTACAGGAAAAGTACGCATACCGTTGTAATCGGGCGGGTTTCTGCTTTCAGATGCAGCAGAAATTTTGCGGATTGGTCAATCCGTTCGCGAGATATGGGATTTTGGAGGTAAGAAACACTTGAGAAACTTAAAATTTTCGCAATTCTGGTGCTCGACAAGCATAACAAGAACGGCCTAGGGGAAAAGTACGCATACAGTTGTAATCGGGCGAGTTTCTACTTTCAGATGCAACATAAATTTTGCGGATTGGTCAATCCGTTCGCGAGATATGGCAGTTTGGAGGTAAGAAACGCTTTTAGAAACTAAAAATTTTCGCAGTTCTGATGCTTCGAAACGAATAACTAGAACGGCCCACAGGAAAAGTACGCATACCGTTGTAATCGGGCGGGTTTCTGCTTTCAGATGCAACAGAAATTTTGCGGATTGGTCAATCCGTTCGCGAGATATGGCAGTTTGGAGGTAAGAAACGGTTGAGAAACTCAAAATGTTCACAGTTCTGATGCTCGAAACGAATAACTAGAACGGCCTAGGGGAAGAGTACACATACCGTTGTAATCGGGCGAGTTTCTACTTTCAGATGCAACAGAAATTTTGCGGATTGGTCAATCCTTTCGCGAGATATGGCTGTTTGGAGGTAAGAAACGCTTGAGCAACTCAAAATTTTCGCAGTTCTGATGCTCGAAACGAATAACTGGCACCGCCTAGGGGAAAAGTACACATACCGTTTTAATCGGGCGAGTTTCTACTTTCAGATGCAACAGAAATTTTGCGGATTGGTCAATCCGTTCGCGAGATATGGCAGATTGGAGGTAAGAAACGCTTGAGAAACTCAAAATTTTCGCAGTTCTGATGCTCGAAACGAATAACCAGAACGGCCTAGGGGAAAAGTACGCATAGCGTCGTAATCGGGCGAGATTCTACTTTTAGATGCAACAGAAATTTTGCGGATTGATCAATCCGTTCGCGAGATGTGGCAGTTTGGAGGTAAGAAACGGTTGTGAAACTCAAAATTTTCGCAGTTCTGATGCTCGAAACGAATAACTAGGACGGCCTAGGGGAAAAGTACTCATACCGTTGTAATCGGGGGTGTTTCAGCTTTCAGATGCAACAGAAATTTTGCGGATTGGTCAATCCGTTCGCGAGATATGGCAGTTTGGAGGTAAGAAACGCTTGAGCAACTCAAAATTTTCGCAGTTCTGATGCTCGAAACGAATAACCAGAACGGCCTAGGGGAAAACTACGCATACCGTTGTAATCGGGCGAGTTTCTACTTTCAGATGCAACAGACACTTTGCGGATTGGTCAATCCGTTCGCGAGATATGGCAGTTTGGAGCTAAGAAACGCTTGAGAAACTCAAAATTTTCGCAGTTCTGATGCTCGAACCGAATAACTAGAACGGCGTAGGGGAAAAGTACGCATACAGTTGTAATCGGGCGAGTTTCTACTTTCAGATGCAACAGAAATTTTGCGGATTGGTCAATCCGTTCGCGAGATATGGCAGTTTGGATGTAAGAAACGGTTGAGAAACATAAAATTTTCACAGTTCTGATGCTCGAAACGAATAACTAGAACGGCCCAGGGGAAAACTACACATACCGTTGTAATCGGGCGAGTTTCTACTTCCAGATGCAACAGAAATTTTGCGGATTGGTCAATCCGTTCGCGAGATATGGTAGTTTGTAAGTAAGAAACGCTTGAGAAACTCAAAATTTTCGCAGTTCTGATGCTCGAATCGAATAACTAGAACGGCCTAAGGGAAAAGTACACATACCGTTGTAATCGGGCGAGTTTCTACTTTCAGATGCAACAGAAATTTTGCGGATTGGTTAATCCTTTCGCGAGATATGGCAGTTTGTAAGTAAGAAACGCTTTAGAAACTAAAAATTTTCGCAGTTCTGATGCTCGAAACGAATAACTAGAACGGCCTACAGGAAAAGTACGCATACCGTTGTAATCGGGCGGGTTTCTGCTTTCAGATGCAGCAGAAATTTTGCGGATTGGTCAATCCGTTCGCGAGATATGGGATTTTGGAGGTAAGAAACACTTGAGAAACTTAAAATTTTCGCAATTCTGGTGCTCGACAAGCATAACAAGAACGGCCTAGGGGAAAAGTACGCATACAGTTGTAATCGGGCGAGTTTCTACTTTCAGATGCAACATAAATTTTGCGGATTGGTCAATCCGTTCGCGAGATATGGCAGTTTGGAGGTAAGAAACGCTTTTAGAAACTAAAAATTTTCGCAGTTCTGATGCTCGAAACGAATAACTAGAACGGCCCACAGGAAAAGTACGCATACCGTTGTAATCGGGCGGGTTTCTGCTTTCAGATGCAACAGAAATTTTGCGGATTGGTCAATCCGTTCGCGAGATATGGCAGTTTGGAGGTAAGAAACGGTTGAGAAACTCAAAATGTTCACAGTTCTGATGCTCGAAACGAATAACTAGAACGGCCTAGGGGAAGAGTACACATACCGTTGTAATCGGGCGAGTTTCTACTTTCAGATGCAACAGAAATTTTGCGGATTGGTCAATCCTTTCGCGAGATATGGCTGTTTGGAGGTAAGAAACGCTTGAGCAACTCAAAATTTTCGCAGTTCTGATGCTCGAAACGAATAACTGGCACCGCCTAGGGGAAAAGTACACATACCGTTTTAATCGGGCGAGTTTCTACTTTCAGATGCAACAGAAATTTTGCGGATTGGTCAATCCGTTCGCGAGATATGGCAGATTGGAGGTAAGAAACGCTTGAGAAACTCAAAATTTTCGCAGTTCTGATGCTCGAAACGAATAACCAGAACGGCCTAGGGGAAAAGTACGCATAGCGTCGTAATCGGGCGAGTTTCTACTTTTAGATGCAACAGAAATTTTGCGGATTGATCAATCCGTTCGCGAGATGTGGCAGTTTGGAGGTAAGAAACGGTTGTGAAACTCAAAATTTTCGCAGTTCTGATGCTCGAAACGAATAACTAGGACGGCCTAGGGGAAAAGTACTCATACCGTTGTAATCGGGGGTGTTTCAGCTTTCAGATGCAACAGAAATTTTGCGGATTGGTCAATCCGTTCGCGAGATATGGCAGTTTGGAGGTAAGAAACGCTTGAGCAACTCAAAATTTTCGCAGTTCTGATGCTCGAAACGAATAACCAGAACGGCCTAGGGGAAAACTACGCATACCGTTGTAATCGGGCGAGTTTCTACTTTCAGATGCAACAGACACTTTGCGGATTGGTCAATCCGTTCGCGAGATATGGCAGTTTGGAGCTAAGAAACGCTTGAGAAACTCAAAATTTTCGCAGTTCTGATGCTCGAACCGAATAACTAGAACGGCGTAGGGGAAAAGTACGCATACAGTTGTAATCGGGCGAGTTTCTACTTTCAGATGCAACAGAAATTTTGCGGATTGGTCAATCCGTTCGCGAGATATGGCAGTTTGGATGTAAGAAACGGTTGAGAAACATAAAATTTTCACAGTTCTGATGCTCGAAACGAATAACTAGAACGGCCCAGGGGAAAACTACACATACCGTTGTAATCGGGCGAGTTTCTACTTCCAGATGCAACAGAAATTTTGCGGATTGGTCAATCCGTTCGCGAGATATGGTAGTTTGTAAGTAAGAAACGCTTGAGAAACTAAAAATTTTCGCAGTTCTGATGCTCGAAACGAATAACTAGAACGGCCTACAGGAAAAGTACGCATACCGTTGTAATCGGGCGGGTTTCTGCTTTCAGATGTAACAGACACTTTGCGGATTGGTCAATCCGTTCGCGAGATATGGCAGTTTGGAGGTAAGAAACGCTTGAGAAACTCAAAATTTTCGCAGTTCTGATGCTCGAACCGAATAACTAGAACGGCCTAGGGGAAAAGTACGCATACAGTTGTAATCGGGCGAGTTTCTACTTTCAGATGCAACAGAAATTTTGCGGATTGGTCAATCCGTTCGCGAGATATGGCAGTTTGGAGGTAAGAAACGCTTGAGAAACTCAAAATTTTCGCAGTTCTGATGCTCGAAACGAATAACTGGCACGGCTTAGGGGAAAAGTACACATACCGTTGTAATCGGGCGAGTTTCTACTTTCAGATGCAACAGAAATTTTGCGGATTGGTCAATCCGTTCGCGAGATATGGCAGTTTGGAGGTAAGAAACGCTTGAGAAACTCAAAATTTTCGCAGTTCTGGTGCTCGACAAGCATAACAAGAACGGCCTAGGGGAAAAGTACGCATACAGTTGTAATCGGGCGAGTTTCTACTTTCAGATGCAACATAAATTTTGCGGATTGGTCAATCCGTTCGCGAGATATGGCAGTTTGGAGGTAAGAAACGCTATTAGAAACTAAAAATTTTCGCAGTTCTGATGCTCGAAACGAATAACTAGAACGGCCCACAGGAAAAGTACGCATACCGTTGTAATCGGGCGGGTTTCTGCTTTCAGATGCAACAGAAATTTTGCGGATTGGTCAATCCGTTCGCGAGATATGGCAGTTTGGAGGTAAGAAACGGTTGAGAAACTCAAAATGTTCACAGTTCTGTTGCTCGAAACGAATAACTAGAACGGCCTAGGGGAAGAGTACACATACCGTTGTAATCGGGCGAGTTTCTACTTTCAGATGCAACAGAAATTTTGCGGATTGGTCAATCCTTTCGCGAGATATGGCAGTTTGGAGGTAAAAAACGCTTGAGCAACTCAAAATTTTCGCAGTTCTGATGCTCGAAACGAATAACCAGAACGGCCTAGGGGAAAAGTACGCATACCGTTGTGATCGGGCGAGTTTCTACTTTCAGATGCAACAGAAATTTTGCGGATTGGTCAATCCGTTCGCGAGATATGGGAGCTTGGAGGTAAGAAACACATGAGAAAATCAAAATTTTCGCAGTTCTGATGCTCGACAAGCATAACTAGAACGGCCTATGGGAAAAGTACGCATACCGTTGTAATCGGGCGAGTTTCTACATTCAGATGCATCAGAAATTTTGCGGATTGGTCAATCCGTTCGCGAGATATGGCAGTTTGGAGGTAAGAAACGGTTGAGAAACTCAAAATTTTCGCAGTTCTGATGCTCGAAATGAATAACTGGCACCGCCTAGGGGAAAAGTACACATACCGTTTTAATCGGGCGAGTTTCTACTTTCAGATGCAACAGAAATTTTGCGGATTGGTCAATCCGTTCGCGAGATATGGCAGATTGGAGGTAAGAAACGCTTGAGAAACTCAAAATTTTCGCAGTTCTGATGCTCGAAACGAATAACCAGAACGGCCTAGGGGAAAAGTACGCATAGCGTCGTAATCGGGCGAGTTTCTACTTTTAGATGCAACAGAAATTTTGCGGATTGATCAATCCGTTCGCGAGATGTGGCAGTTTGGAGGTAAGAAACGGTTGTGAAACTCAAAATTTTCGCAGTTCTGATGCTCGAAACGAATAACTGGAACGTCCTAGAGGAAAAGTACACATACCGTTGTAATCGGGCGAGTTTCTACTTTCAGATGCAACAGACACTTTGCGGATTGGTCAATCCGTTCGCGAGATGTGGCAGTTTGTAAGTAAGAAACGCTTGAGAAACACAAAATTTTCGCAGTTCTGATGCTTGAAACGAATAACTAGAACGGCCTACAGGAAAAGTACGCAAACCGTCGTAATCGGGCGAGTTTCTACTTTCAGATGCAACAGAAATTTTGCGGATTGGTCAATCCGTTCGCGAGATGTGGCAGTTTGTAAGTAAGAAACGCTTGAGAAACTAAAAATTTTCGCAGTTCTGATGCTCGAACCGAATAACCAGAACGGCCTAGGGGAAAACTACGCATACCGTTGTAATCGGGCGAGTTTCTACTTTCAGATGCAACAGACACTTTGCGGATTGGTCAATCCGTTCGCGAGATATGGCAGTTTGGAGGTAAGAAACGCTTGAGAAACTCAAAATTTTCGCAGTTCTGATGCTCGAACCGAATAACTAGAACGGCCTAGGGGAAAAGTACGCATACAGTTGTAATCGGGCGAGTTTCTACTTTCAGATGCATCAGAAATTTTGCGGATTGGTCAATCCGTTCGCGAGATATGGCAGTTTCGAGGTAAGAAACGCTTGAGAAACTCAAAATTTTCGCAGTTCTGAAGCTCGACAAGCATAACTAGAACGGCCTAGGGGAAAGGTACGCATACCGTTGTAATCGGGCGAGTTTCTACTTTCAGATGCTACAGAAATTTTGCGGATTGGTCAATCCGTTCGCGAGATATGGCAGTTTGGAGGTAAGAAACGCTTGAGAAACTAAAAATTTTCGCAGTTCTGATGCTCGAAACGAATAACTAGAACGGCCTACAGGAAAAGTACGCATACCGTTGTAATCGGGCGGGTTTCTGCTTTCAGATGCAACAGAAGTTTTGCGGATTGGTCAATCTGTTCGCGAGATATGGCAGTTTGGAGGTAAGAAACGCTTGAGAAACTCAAAATTTTCGAAGTTCTGATGCTCGAAACGAATAACTGGCACGGCCTAGGGGAAAAGTACACATACCGTTGTAATCGGGCGAGTTTCTACTTCCAGATGCAACAGAAATTTTGCGGAATGGTCAATCCGTTCGCGAGATATGGTAGTTTGTAAGTAAGAAACGCTTGAGAAACTCAAAATTTTCGCAGTTCTGATGCTCGAATCGAATAACTAGAACGGCCTAAGGGAAAAGTACACATACCGTTGTAATCGGGCGAGTTTCTACTTTCAGATGCAACAGAAATTTTGCGGATTGGTTAATCCTTTCGCGAGATTTGGCAGTTTGGAGGTTAGAAACGCTTGAGAAACTCAAAATTTTTGCAGTTCTGATGCTCGAAACGAATAACCAGAACGGCCTAGGGGAAAAGTACGCATAGCGTCGTAATCGTGCGAGTTTCTACTTTCAGATGCAACAGAAATTTTGCGGATTGATCAATCCGTTCGCGAGAAATGGCAGTTTGGAGGTAAGAAACGGTTGAGAAACTCAAAATTTTCGCAGTTCTGATGCTCGAAACAAATAACCAGAACGGCCTAGGAGAAAAGTACGCAAACCGTCGTAATCGGGCGAGTTTCTACTTTCAGATGCAACAGAAATTTTGCGGATTGGCCAATCCGTTCGCGAGATGTGGCAGTTTGTAAGTAAGAAACGCTTTAGAAACTAAAAATTTTCGCAGTTCTGATGCTCGAAACGAATAACTAGAACGGCCTACAGGAAAAGTACGCATACCGTTGTAATCGGGCGGGTTTCTGCTTTCAGATGCAGCAGAAATTTTGCGGATTGGTCAATCCGTTCGCGAGATATGGGATTTTGGAGGTAAGAAACACTTGAGAAACTCAAAATTTTCGCAGTTCTGGTGCTCGACAAGCATAACAAGAACGGCCTAGGGGAAAAGTACGCATACAGTTGTAATCGGGCGAGTTTCTACTTTCAGATGCAACATAAATTTTGCGGATTGGTCAATCCGTTCGCGAGATATGGCAGTTTGGAGGTAAGAAACGCTTTTAGAAACTAAAAATTTTCGCAGTTCTGATGCTCGAAACGAATAACTAGAACGGCCCACAGGAAAAGTACGCATACCGTTGTAATCGGGCGGGTTTCTGTTTCAGATGCAACAGAAATTTTGCGGATTGGCCAATCCGTTCGCGAGATGTGGCAGTTTGTAAGTAAGAAACGCTTTAGAAACTAAAAATTTTCGCAGTTCTGATGCTCGAAACGAATAACTAGAACGGCCTACAGGAAAAGTACGCATACCGTTGTAATCGGGCGGGTTTCTGCTTTCAGATGCAGCAGAAATTTTGCGGATTGGTCAATCCGTTCGCGAGATATGGGATTTTGGAGGTAAGAAACACTTGAGAAACTCAAAATTTTCGCAGTTCTGGTGCTCGACAAGCATAACAAGAACGGCCTAGGGGAAAAGTACGCATACAGTTGTAATCGGGCGAGTTTCTACTTTCAGATGCAACATAAATTTTGCGGATTGGTCAATCCGTTCGCGAGATATGGCAGTTTGGAGGTAAGAAACGCTTTTAGAAACTAAAAATTTTCGCAGTTCTGATGCTCGAAACGAATAACTAGAACGGCCCACAGGAAAAGTACGCATACCGTTGTAATCGGGCGGGTTTCTGTTTCAGATGCAACAGAAATTTTGCGGATTGGTCAATCCGTTCGCGAGATATGGCAGTTTGGAGGTAAGAAACGGTTGAGAAACTCAAAATGTTCACAGTTCTGATGCTCGAAACGAATAACTAGAACGGCCTAGGGGAAGAGTACACATACCGTTGTAATCGGGCGAGTTTCTACTTTCAGATGCAACAGAAATTTTGCGGATTGGTCAATCCTTTCGCGAGATGTGGCAGTTTGGAGGTAAGAAACGGTTGTGAAACTCAAAATTTTCGCAGTTCTGATGCTCGAAACGAATAACTAGGACGGCCTAGGGGAAAAGTACTCATACCGTTGTAATCGGGGGTGTTTCAGCTTTCAGATGCAACAGAAATTTTGCGGATTGGTCAATCCGTTCGCGAGATATGACAGTTTGGAGGTAGGAAACGCTTGAGCAACTCAAAATTTTCGCAGTTCTGATGCTCGAAACGAATAACCAGAACGGCCTAGGGGAAAATTACGCATACCCTTGTAATCGGGCGAGTTTCTACTTTCAGATGCAACAGACACTTTGCGGATTGGTCAATCCGTTCGCGAGATATGGCAGTTTGGAGGTAAGAAACGCTTGAGAAACTCAAAATTTTCGCAGTTCTGATCCTCGAACCGAATAACTAGAACGGCCTAGGGGAAAAGTACGCATACAGTTGTAATCGGGCGAGTTTCTACTTTCAGATGCAACAGAAATTTTGCGGATTGGTCAATCCGTTCGCGAGATATGGCAGTTTGGAGGTAAGAAACGGTTGAGAAACATAAAATTTTCACAGTTCTGATGCTCGAAACGAATAACTAGAACGGCCCAGGGGAAAACTACACATACCGTTGTAATCGGGCGAGTTTCTACTTTCAGATGCAACAGAAATTTTGCGGATTGGTCAATCCGTTCGCGAGAAATGGCAGTTTGGAGGTAAGAAACGGTTGAGAAACTCAAAATGTTCACAGTTCTGATGCTCGAAACGAATAACTAGAACGGCCTAGGGGAAGAGTACACATACCGTTGTAATCGGGCGAGTTTCTACTTTCAGATGCAACAGAAATTTTGCGGATTGGTCAATCCTTTCGCGAGATGTGGCAGTTTGGAGGTAAGAAACGGTTGTGAAACTCAAAATTTTCGCAGTTCTGATGCTCGAAACGAATAACTAGGACGGCCTAGGGGAAAAGTACTCATACCGTTGTAATCGGGGGTGTTTCAGCTTTCAGATGCAACAGAAATTTTGCGGATTGGTCAATCCGTTCGCGAGATATGGCAGTTTGGAGGTAGGAAACGCTTGAGCAACTCAAAATTTTCGCAGTTCTGATGCTCGAAACGAATAACCAGAACGGCCTAGGGGAAAATTACGCATACCCTTGTAATCGGGCGAGTTTCTACTTTCAGATGCAACAGACACTTTGCGGATTGGTCAATCCGTTCGCGAGATATGGCAGTTTGGAGGTAAGAAACGCTTGAGAAACTCAAAATTTTCGCAGTTCTGATGCTCGAACCGAATAACTAGAACGGCCTAGGGGAAAAGTACGCATACAGTTGTAATCGGGCGAGTTTCTACTTTCAGATGCAACAGAAATTTTGCGGATTGGTCAATCCGTTCGCGAGATATGGCAGTTTGGAGGTAAGAAACGGTTGAGAAACATAAAATTTTCACAGTTCTGATGCTCGAAACGAATAACTAGAACGGCCCAGGGGAAAACTACACATACCGTTGTAATCGGGCGAGTTTCTACTTTCAGATGCAACAGAAATTTTGCGGATTGGTCAATCCGTTCGCGAGAAATGGCAGTTTGGAGGTAAGAAACGGTTGAGAAACTCAAAATTTTCACAGTTCTGATGTTCGAAACGAATAACTAGAACGGCCTAGGGGAAAAGCACGCATACAGTTGTAATCGGGCTAGTTTCTACTTTCAGATGCAACATAAATTTTGCGGATTGGTCAATCCGTTCGCGAGATATGGCAGTTTGGAGGTAAGAAACGCTTGAGAAACTAAAAATTTTCGCAGTTCTGATGCTCGAAACGAATAACTAGAACGGCCTACAGGAAAAGTACGCATACCGTTGTAATCGGGCGGGTTTCTGCTTTCAGATGCAACAGAAATTTTGCGGATTGGTCAATCTGTTCGCGAGATATGGCAGTTTGGAGGTAAGAAACGCTTGAGAAACTCAAAATTTTCGAAGTTCTGATGCTCGAAACGAATAACTGGCACGGCCTAGGGGAAAAGTACACATACCGTTGTAATCGGGCGAGTTTCTACTTCCAGATGCAACAGAAATTTTGCGGATTGGTCAATCCGTTCGCGAGATATGGTAGTTTGTAAGTAAGAAACGCTTGAGAAACTCAAAATTTTCGCAGTTCTGATGCTCGAATCGAATAACTAGAACGGCCTAAGGGAAAAGTACACATACCGTTGTAATCGGGCGAGTTTCTACTTTCAGATGCAACAGAAATTTTGCGGATTGTTTAATCCTTTCGCGAGATATGGCAGTTTGTAAGTAAGAAACGCTTTAGAAACTAAAAATTTTCGCAGTTCTGATGCTCGAAACGAATAACTAGAACGGCCTACAGGAAAAGTACGCATACCGTTGTAATCGGGCGGGTTTCTGCTTTCAGATGCAGCAGAAATTTTGCGGATTGGTCAATCCGTTCGCGAGATATGGGATTTTGGAGGTAAGAAACACTTGAGAAACTCAAAATTTTCGCAGTTCTGGTGCTCGACAAGCATAACAAGAACGGCCTAGGGGAAAAGTACGCATACAGTTGTAATCGGGCGAGTTTCTACTTTCAGATGCAACATAAATTTTGCGGATTGGTCAATCCGTTCGCGAGATATGGCAGTTTGGAGGTAAGAAACGCTTTTAGAAACTAAAAATTTTCGCAGTTCTGATGCTCGAAACGAATAACTAGAACGGCCCACAGGAAAAGTACGCATACCGTTGTAATCGGGCGGGTTTCTGCTTTCAGATGCAACGGAAATTTTGCGGATTGGTCAATCCGTTCGCGAGATATGGCAGTTTGGAGGTAAGAAACGGTTGAGAAACTCAAAATGTTCACAGTTCTGATGCTCGAAACGAATAACTAGAACGGCCTAGGGGAAGAGTACACATACCGTTGTAATCGGGCGAGTTTCTACTTTCAGATGCAACAGAAATTTTGCGGATTGGTCAATCCTTTCGCGAGATATGGCAGTTTGGAGGTAAGAAACGCTTGAGCAACTCAAAATTTTCGCAGTTCTGATGCTCGAAACGAATAACCAGAACGGCCTAGGGGAAAAGTACGCATACCGTTGTGATCGGGCGAGTTTCTACTTTCAGATGCAACAGAAATTTTGCGGATTAGTCAATCCGTTCGCGAGATATGGCAGTTTGGAGGTAAGAAACGCTTGAGAAACTCAAAATTTTCGCTGTTCTGATGCTCGAACCGAATAACTAGAACGGCCTAGGGGAAAAGCACGCATACAGTTGTAATCGGGCTAGTTTCTACTTTCAGATGCAACATAAATTTTGCGGATTGGTCAATCCGTTCGCGAGATATGGCAGTTTGGAGGTAAGAAACGCTTGAGAAACTAAAAATTTTCGCAGTTCTGATGCTCGAAACGAATAACTAGAACGGCCTACAGGAAAAGTACGCATACCGTTGTAATCGGGCGGGTTTCTGCTTTCAGATGCAGCAGAAATTTTGCGGATTGGTCAATCCGTTCGCGAGATATGGGATTTTGGAGGTAAGAAACACTTGAGAAACTCAAAATTTTCGCAGTTCTGGTGCTCGACAAGCATAACAAGAACGGCCTAGGGGAAAAGTACGCATACAGTTGTAATCGGGCGAGTTTCTACTTTCAGATGCAACATAAATTTTGCGGATTGGTCAATCCGTTCGCGAGATATGGCAGTTTGGAGGTAAGAAACGCTTTTAGAAACTAAAAATTTTCGCAGTTCTGATGCTCGAAACGAATAACTAGAACGGCCCACAGGAAAAGTACGCATACCGTTGTAATCGGGCGGGTTTCTGCTTTCAGATGCAACGGAAATTTTGCGGATTGGTCAATCCGTTCGCGAGATATGGCAGTTTGGAGGTAAGAAACGGTTGAGAAACTCAAAATGTTCACAGTTCTGATGCTCGAAACGAATAACTAGAACGGCCTAGGGGAAGAGTACACATACCGTTGTAATCGGGCGAGTTTCTACTTTCAGATGCAACAGAAATTTTGCGGATTGGTCAATCCTTTCGCGAGATATGGCAGTTTGGAGGTAAGAAACGCTTGAGCAACTCAAAATTTTCGCAGTTCTGATGCTCGAAACGAATAACCAGAACGGCCTAGGGGAAAAGTACGCATACCGTTGTGATCGGGCGAGTTTCTACTTTCAGATGCAACAGAAATTTTGCGGATTAGTCAATCCGTTCGCGAGATATGGCAGTTTGGAGGTAAGAAACGCTTGAGAAACTCAAAATTTTCGCTGTTCTGATGCTCGAACCGAATAACTAGGACGGCCTAGGGGAAAAGTACTCATACCGTTGTAATCGGGCGTGTTTCAACTTTCAGATGCAACAGAAATTTTGCGGATTGGTCAATCCGTTCGCGAGATATGGCAGTTTGGAGGTAAGAAACGGTTGAGAAACTCAAAATTTTCGCAGTTCTGTTGCTCGAAACGAATAACTAGAACGGCCTACAGGAAAAGTACGCATACCGTTGTAATCGGGCGGGTTTCTGCTTTCAGATGCAACAGAAATTTTGCGGATTGGTCAATCCGTTCGCTAGATATGCCAGTTTTGAGGTAAGAAACGCTTGAGAAACTCAAAATTTTCGCAGTTCTGATGCTCGAAACGAATAACCAGAACGGCCTAGGGGAAAAGTACGCATAGCGTCGTAATCGGGCGAGTTTCTACTTTCAGATGCAACAGAAATTTTGCGGATTGGTCAATCCGTTCGCGAGATATGGCAGTTTGGAGGTAAGAAACGGTTGAGAAACTCAAAATTTTCACGGTTCTGATGCTCGAAACGAATAACTAGAACGGCCTAGGGGAAAAGTACTCATACCGTTGTAATCGGGCGTGTTTCAACTTTCAGATGCAACAGAAATTTTGCGGATTGGTCAATCCGTTCGCGAGGTATGGCAGTTTGGAAGTAAGAAACGCTTGAGAAACTCAAAATTTTCGCAGTTCTGATGCTCGAAACGAATAACCAGAACGGCCTAGGGGAAAACTACGCATACCGTTGTAATCGGGCGAGTTTCTACTTTCAGATGCAACAGACACTTTGCGGATTGGTCAATCCGTTCGCGAGATATGGCAGTTTGGAGGTAAGAAACGCTAGAGAAACTCAAAATTTTCGCAGTTCTGATGCTCGAACCGAATAACTAGAACGGCCTAGGGGAAAAGTACGCATACAGTTGTAATCGGGCGAGTTTCTACTTTCAGATGCATCAGAAATTTTGCGGATTGGTCAATCCGTTCGCGAGATATGGCAGTTTGGAGGTAAGAAACGCTTGAGAAACTCAAAATTTTCGCAGTTCTGATGCTCGACAAGCATAACTAGAACGGCCTAGGGGAAAGGTACGCATACCGTTGTAATCGGGCGAGTTTCTACTTTCAGATGCTACAGAAATTTTGCGGATTGGTCAATCCGTTCGCGAGATATGGCAGTTTGGAGGTAAGAAACGCTTGAGAAACTCAAAATTTTCGCAGTTCTGATGCTCGAACCGAATAACTAGAACGGCCTAGGGGAAAGGTACGCATACCGTTGTAATCGGGCGAGTTTCTACTTTCAGATGCAACAGAAATTTTGCGGATTGGTCAATCTGTTCGCGAGATATGGCAGTTTGGAGGTAAGAAACGGTTGAGAAACTCAAAATGTTCACAGTTCTGATGCTCCAAACGTATAACTAGAACGGCCTAGGGGAAAAGTACGCATAGCGTCGTAATCGGGCGAGTTTCTACTTTCAGATGCAACAGAAATTTTCGGATTGATCAATCCGTTCGCGAGAAATGGCAGTTTGGAGATAAGAAACGGTTGAGAAACTCAAAATTTTCGCAGTTCTGATGCTCGAAACGAATAACCAGAACGGCCTAGGGGAAAAGTACGCAAACCGTCGTAATCGGGCGAGTTTCTACTTTCAGATGCAACAGAAATTTTGCGGATTGGTCAATCCGTTCGCGAGATATGGTAGTTTGTAAGTAAGAAACGCTTGAGAAACTCAAAATTTTCGCAGTTCTGGTGCTCGACAAGCATAACAAGGACGGCCTAGGGGAAAAGTACGCATACCGTTGTGATCGGGCGAGTTTCTACTTTCAGATGCAACAGAAATTTTGCGGATTGGTCAATCCGTTCGCGAGATATGGGAGCTTGGAGGTAAGAAACACATGAGAAAATCAAAATTTTCGCAGTTCTGATGCTCGACAAGCATAACTAGAACGGCCTATGGGAAAAGTACGCATACCGTTGTAATCGGGCGAGTTTCTACATTCAGATGCATCAGAAATTTTGCGGATTGGTCAATCCGTTCGCGAGATATGGCAGTTTGGAGGTAAGAAACGGTTGAGAAACTCAAAATTTTCGCAGTTCTGATGCTCGAAATGAATAACTGGCACCGCCTAGGGGAAAAGTACACATACCGTTTTAATCGGGCGAGTTTCTACTTTCAGATGCAACAGAAATTTTGCGGATTGGTCAATCCGTTCGCGAGATATGGCAGATTGGAGGTAAGAAACGCTTGAGAAACTCAAAATTTTCGCAGTTCTGATGCTCGAAACGAATAACCAGAACGGCCTAGGGGAAAAGTACGCATAGCGTCGTAATCGGGCGAGTTTCTACTTTTAGATGCAACAGAAATTTTGCGGATTGATCAATCCGTTCGCGAGATGTGGCAGTTTGGAGGTAAGAAACGGTTGTGAAACTCAAAATTTTCGCAGTTCTGATGCTCGAAACGAATAACTGGAACGGCCTAGAGGAAAAGTACACATACCGTTGTAATCGGGCGAGTTTCTACTTTCAGATGCAACAGACACTTTGCGGATTGGTCAATCCGTTCGCGAGATGTGGCAGTTTGTAAGTAAGAAACGCTTGAGAAACACAAAATTTTCGCAGTTCTGATGCTCGAAACGAATAACTAGAACGGCCTAGTTGAAAAGTACGCATACCGTTGTAATCGGGCGAGTTTCTACTTTCAGATGCAACAGAAATTTTGCGGATTGGTCAATCCGTTCGCGAGATATGGCAGTTTGGAGGTAAGAAACGCTTGAGAAACTCAAAATTTTTGCAGTTCTGATGCTCGAAACGAATAACTGGCACGGCCTAGGGGAAAAGTACACATACCGTTGTAATCGGGCGAGTTTCTACTTTCAGATGCAACAGAAATTTTGCGGATTGGTCAATCCGTTCGCGAGATATGGCAGTTTGTATGTAAGAAACGCTTGAGAAACTCAAAGTTTTCGCAGTTCTGATGCTCGAACCGAATAACTAGAACGGCCTAGGGGAAAAGTACGCATACAGTTGTAATCGGGCGCGTTTCAACTTTCAGATGCAACAGAAATTTTGCGGATTGGTCAATCCGTTCGCGAGGTATGACAGTTTGGAAGTAAGAAACGCTTGAGAAACTCAAAATTTTCGCAGTTCTGATGCTCGAAACGAATAACCAGAACGGCCTAGGGGAAAACTACGCATACCGTTGTAATCGGGCGAGTTTCTACTTTCAGATGCAACAGACACTTTGCGGATTGGTCAATCCGTTCGCGAGATATGGCAGTTTGGAGGTAAGAAACGCTTGAGAAACTCAAAATTTTCGCAGTTCTGATGCTCGAACCGAATAACTAGAACGGTCTAGGGGAAAAGTACGCATACAGTTGTAATCGGGCGAGTTTCTACTTTCAGATGCATCAGAAATTTTGCGGATTGGTCAATCCGTTCGCGAGATATGGCAGTTTCGAGGTAAGAAACGCTTGAGAAACTCAAAATTTTCGCAGTTCTGATGCTCGACAAGCATAACTAGAACGGCCTAGGGGAAAGGTACGCATACCGTTGTAATCGGGCGAGTTTCTACTTTCAGATGCTACAGAAATATTGCGGATTGGTCAATCCGTTCGCGAGATATGGCAGTTTGGAGGTAAGAAACGCTTGTGAAACTAAAAATTTTCGCAGTTCTGATGCTCGAAACGAATAACTAGAACGGCCTACAGGAAAAGTACGCATACCGTTGTAATCGGGCGGGTTTCTGCTTTCAGATGCAACAGAAGTTTTGCGGATTGGTCAATCTGTTCGCGAGATATAGCAGTTTGGAGGTAAGAAACGCTTGAGAAACTCAAAATTTTCGCAGTTCTGATGCTCGAAACGAATAACCAGAACGGCCTAGGGGAAAAGTACGCATAGCGTCGTAATCGTGCGAGTTTCTACTTTCAGATGCAACAGAAATTTTGCGGATTGATCAATCCGTTCGCGAGAAATGGCAGTTTGGAGGTAAGAAACGGTTGAGAAACTCAAAATTTTCGCAGTTCTGATGCTCGAAACGAATAACCAGAACGGCCTAGGAGAAAAGTACGCAAACCGTCGTAATCGGGCGAGTTTCTACTTTCAGATGCAACAGAAATTTTGCGGATTGGCCAATCCGTTCGCGAGATGTGGCAGTTTGTAAGTAAGAAACGCTTGAGAAACACAAAATTTTCGCAGTTCTGATGCTCGAAACGAATAACTAGAACGGCCTAGGGGAAAGGTACGCATACCGTTGTAATCGGGCGAGTTTCTACTTTCAGATGCTACAGAAATATTGCGGATTGGTCAATCCGTTCGCGAGATATGGCAGTTTGGAGGTAAGAAACGCTTGTGAAACTAAAAATTTTCGCAGTTCTGATGCTCGAAACGAATAACTAGAACGGCCTACAGGAAAAGTACGCATACCGTTGTAATCGGGCGGGTTTCTGCTTTCAGATGCAGCAGAAATTTTGCGGATTGGTCAATCCGTTCGCGAGATATGGGATTTTGGAGGTAAGAAACACTTGAGAAACTCAAAATTTTCGCAGTTCTGGTGCTCGACAAGCATAACAAGAACGGCCTAGGGGAAAAGTACGCATACAGTTGTAATCGGGCGAGTTTCTACTTTCAGATGCAACAGAAATTTTGCGGATTGGTCAATCCGTTCGCGAGATATGGCAGTTTGGAGGTAAGAAACGGTTGAGAAACATAAAATTTTCACAGTTCTGATGCTCGAAACGAATAACTAGAACGGCCCAGGGGAAAACTACACATACCGTTGTAATCGGGCGAGTTTCTACTTTCAGATGCAACAGAAATTTTGCGGATTGGTCAATCCGTTCGCGAGAAATGGCAGTTTGGAGGTAAGAAACGGTTGAGAAACTCAAAATTTTCACAGTTCTGATGCTCGAAACGAATAACTAGAACGGCCTAGGGGAAAAGCACGCATACAGTTGTAATCGGGCGACTTTCTACTTTCAGATGCAACATAAATTTTGCGGATTGGTCAATCCGTTCGCGAGATGTGGCAGTTTGTAAGTAAGAAACGCTTTAGAAACTAAAAATTTTCGCAGTTCTGATGCTCGAAACGAATAACTAGAACGGCCTACAGGAAAAGTACGCATACCGTTGTAATCGGGCGGGTTTCTGCTTTCAGATGCAGCAGAATTTTTGCGGATTGGTCAATCCGTTCGCAAGATATGGGATTTTGGAGGTAAGAAACACTTGAGAAACTCAAAATTTTCGCAGTTCTGGTGCTCGACAAGCATAACAAGAACGGCCTAGGGGAAAAGTACGCATACAGTTGTAATCGGGCGAGTTTCTACTTTCAGATGCAACATAAATTTTGCGGATTGGTCAATCCGTTCGCGAGATATGGCAGTTTGGAGGTAAGAAACGCTTTTAGAAACTAAAAATTTTCGCAGTTCTGATGCTCGAAACGAATAACTAGAACGGCCCACAGGAAAAGTACGCATACCGTTGTAATCGGGCGGGTTTCTGCTTTCAGATGCAACAGAAATTTTGCGGATTGGTCAAACCGTTCGCGAGATATGGCAGTTTGGAGGTAAGAAACGGTTGAGAAACTCAAAATGTTCACAGTTCTGATGCTCGAAACGAATAACTAGAACGGCCTAGGGGAAGAGTACACATACCGTTGTAATCGGGCGAGTTTCTACTTTCAGATGCAACAGAAATTTTGCGGATTGGTCAATCCTTTCGCGAGATGTGGCAGTTTGGAGGTAAGAAACGGTTGTGAAACTCAAAATTTTCGCAGTTCTGATGCTCGAAACGAATAACTAGGACGGCCTAGGGGAAAAGTACTCATACCGTTGTAATCGGGGGTGTTTCAGCTTTCAGATGCAACAGAAATTTTGCGGATTGGTCAATCCGTTCGCGAGATATGGCAGTTTGGAGGTAAGAAACGCTTGAGCAACTCAAAATTTTCGCAGTTCTGATGCTCGAAACGAATAACCAGAACGGCCTAGGGGAAAACTACGCATACCCTTGTAATCGGGCGAGTTTCTACTTTCAGATGCAACAGACACTTTGCGGATTGGTCAATCCGTTCGCGAGATATGGCAGTTTGGAGGTAAGAAACGCTTGAGAAGCTCAAAATTTTCGCAGTTCTGATGCTCGAACCGAATAACTAGAACGGCCTAGGGGAAAAGTACGCATACAGTTGTAATCGGGCGAGTTTCTACTTTCAGATGCAACAGAAATTTTGCGGATTGGTCAATCCGTTCGCGAGATATGGCAGTTTGGAGGTAAGAAACGGTTGAGAAACATAAAATTTTCACAGTTCTGATGCTCGAAACGAATAACTAGAACGGCCCAGGGGAAAACTACACATACCGTTGTAATCGGGCGAGTTTCTACTTTCAGATGCAACAGAAATTTTGCGGATTGGTCAATCCGTTCGCGAGAAATGGCAGTTTGGAGGTAAGAAACGGTTGAGAAACTCAAAATTTTCACAGTTCTGATGCTCGAAACGAATAACTAGAACGGCCTAGGGGAAAAGCACGCATACAGTTGTAATCGGGCGAGTTTCTACTTTCAGATGCAACATAAATTTTGCGGATTGGTCAATCCGTTCGCGAGATATGGCAGTTTGGAGGTAAGAAACGCTTGAGAAACTAAAAATTTTCGCAGTTCTGATGCTCGAAACGAATAACTAGAACGGCCTACAGGAAAAGTACGCATACCGTTGTAATCGGGCGGGTTTCTGCTTTCAGATGCAACAGAAATTTTGCGGATTGGTCAATCTGTTCGCGAGATATGGCAGTTTGGAGGTAAGAAACGCTTTTAGAAACTAAAAATTTTCGCAGTTCTGATGCTCGAAACGAATAACTAGAACGGCCCACAGGAAAAGTACGCATACCGTTATAATCGGGCGAGTTTCTACTTTCAGATGCAACAGAAATTTTGCGGATTGGTCAATCCGTTCGCGAGATATGGCAGTTTGGAGGTAAGAAACGGTTGAGAAACATAAAATTTTCACAGTTCTGATGCTCGAAACGAATAACTAGAACGGCCCAGGGGAAAACTACACATACCGTTGTAATCGGGCGAGTTTCTACTTTCAGATGCAACAGAAATTTTGCGGATTGGTCAATCCGTTCGCGAGAAATGGCAGTTTGGAGGTAAGAAACGCTTGAGAAACTCAAAATTTTCGCAGTTCTGATGCTCGAATCGAATAACTAGAACGGCCTAAGGGAAAAGTACACATACCGTTGTAATCGGGCGAGTTTCTACTTTCAGATGCAACAGAAATTTTGCGGATTGGTTAATCCTTTTGCGAGATATGGCAGTTTGTAAGTAAGAAACGCTTTAGAAACTAAAAATTTTCGCAGTTCTGATGCTCGAAACGAATAACTAGAACGGCCTACAGGAAAAGTACGCATACCGTTGTAATCGGGCGGGTTTCTGCTTTCAGATGCAGCAGAAATTTTGCGGATTGGTCAATCCGTTCGCGTGATATGGGATTTTGGAGGTAAGAAACACTTGAGAAACTCAAAATTTTCGCAGTTCTGGTGCTCGACAAGCATAACAAGAACGGCCTAGGGGAAAAGTACGCATACAGTTGTAATCGGGCGAGTTTCTACTTTCAGATGCAACATAAGTTGTGCGGATTGGTCAATCCGTTCGCGAGATATGGCAGTTTGGAGGTAAGAAACGCTTTTAGAAACTAAAAATTTTCGCAGTTCTGATGCTCGAAACGAATAACTAGAACGGCCCACAGGAAAAGTACGCACACCGTTGTAATCGGGCGGGTTTCTGCTTTCAGATGCAACAGAAATTTTGCGGATTGGTCAATCCGTTCGCGAGATATGGCAGTTTGGAGGTAAGAAACGGTTGAGAAACTCAAAATGTTCACAGTTCTGATGCTCGACAAGCATAACTAGAACGGCCTATGGGAAAAGTACGCATACCGTTGTAATCGGGCGAGTTTCTACATTCAGATGCAACAGAAATTTTGCGGATTGGTCAATCCGTTCGCGAGATATGGCAGTTTGGAGGTAAGAAACGGTTGAGAAACTCAAAATTTTCGCAGTTCTGATGCTCGAACCGAATAACTAGAACGGCCTAGGGGAAAAGTACGCATACCGTTGTAATCGGGCGAGTTTCTACTTTCAGATGCAACAGAAATTTTGCGGATTGGTCAATCCGTTCGCGAGATATGGCAGTTTGGAGGTAAGAAACGCTTGAGAAACTCAAAATTTTCGCAGTTCTGATGCTCGAAACGAATAACTGGCACGGCCTAGGGGAAAAGTACACATACCGTTGTAATCGGGCGAGTTTCTACTTTCAGATGCAACATAAATTTTGCGGATTGGTCAATCCGTTCGCAAGATATGGCAGCTTGGAGGTAAGAAACGCTTGAGAAACTAAAAATTTTCGCAGTTCTGATGCTCGAAACGAATAACTAGAACGGCCTACAGGAAAAGTACGCATACCGTTTGAAATCGGGCGGGTTTCTGCTTTCAGATGCAACAGAAATTTTGCGGATTAGTCAATCCGTTCGCGAGATATGGCAGTTTGGAGGTAAGAAACGCTTGAGAAACTCAAAATTTTCGCTGTTCTGATGCTCGAACCGAATAACTAGAACGGCCTAGGGGAAAAGTACGCACACCGTTGTAATCGGGCGAGTTTCTACTTTCAGATGCAACAGAAATTTTGCGGATTGGTCAATCCGTTCGCGAGATATGGCAGTTTGGAGGTAAGAAACGCTTGAGAAACTCAAAATTTTCGCTGTTCTGATGCTCGAACCGAATAACTAGAACGGCCTAGGGGAAAAGTACGCACACCGTTGTAATCGGGCGAGTTTCTACTTTCAGATGCAACAGAAATTTTGCGGATTGGTCAATCCGTTCGCGAGATATGGCAGTTTGGAGGTAAGAAACGGTTGAGAAACTCAAAATTTTCACGGTTCTGATGCTCGAAACGAATAACTAGAACGGCCTAGGGGAAAAGTACTCATACCGTTGTAATCGGGCGTGTTTCAACTTTCAGATGCAACAGAAATTTTGCGGATTGGTCAATCCGTTCGCGAGATATGGCAGTTTGGAGGTAAGAAACGGTTGAGAAACTCAAAATTTTCACAGTTCTGATGCTCGAAACGAATAACTAGAACGGCCTAGGGGAAAAGCACGCATACAGTTGTAATCGGGCGAGTTTCTACTTTCAGATGCAACATAAATTTTGCGGATTGGTCAATCCGTTCGCAAGATATGGCAGCTTGGAGGTAAGAAACGCTTGAGAAACTAAAAATTTTCGCAGTTCTGATGCTCGAAACGAATAACTAGAACGGCCTACAGGAAAAGTACGCATACCGTTTGAAATCGGGCGGGTTTCTGCTTTCAGATGCAACAGAAATTTTGCGGATTGGTCAATCCGTTCGCGAGATATGGCAGTTTGGAGGTAAGACACGCTTGAGAAACTCAAAATTTTCGCAGTTCTGATGCTCGAACCGAATAACTAGAACGGCCTAGGGGAAAAGTACGCATGCAGTTGTAATCGGGCGTGTTTCAACTTTCAGATGCAACAGAAATTTTGCGGATTGGTCAATCCGTTCGCGAGGTATGGCAGTTTGGAAGTAAGAAACGCTTGAGAAACTCAAAATTTTCGCAGTTCTGATGCTCGAAACGAATAACCAGAACGGCCTAGGGGAAAACTACGCATACCGTTGTAATCGGGCGAGTTTCTACTTTCAGATGCAACAGACACTTTGCGGATTGGTCAATCCGTTCGCGAGATATGGCAGTTTGGAGGTAAGAAACGCTTGAGAAACTCAAAATTTTCGCAGTTCTGATGCTCGAACCGAATAACTAGAACGGCCTAGGGGAAAAGTACGCATACAGTTGTAATCGGGCGAGTTTCTACTTTCAGATGCATCAGAAATTTTGCGGATTGGTCAATCCGTTCGCGAGATATGGCAGTTTGGAGGTAAGAAACGCTTGAGAAACTCAAAATTTTCGCAGTTCTGATGCTCGACAAGCATAACTAGAACGGCCTAGGGGAAAGGTACGCATACCGTTGTAATCGGGCGAGTTTCTACTTTCAGATGCTACAGAAATTTTGCGGATTGGTCAATCCGTTCGCGAGATATGGCAGTTTGGAGGTAAGAAACGCTTGAGAAACTCAAAATTTTCGCAGTTCTGATGCTCGAACCGAATAACTAGAACGGCCTAGGGGAAAGGTACGCATACCGTTGTAATCGGGCGAGTTTCTACTTTCAGATGCAACAGAAATTTTGCGGATTGGTCAATCCGTTTGCGAGATATGGCAGTTTGGAGGTAAGAAACGGTTGAGAAACTCAAAATGTTCACAGTTATGATGCTCGAAACGAATAACTAGAACGGCCTAGGGGAAAAGTACGCATACCGTTGTAATCGGGCGAGTTTCTACTTTCAGATGCAACAGAAATTTTGCGGATTGGTCAATCCGTTCGCGAGATATGGCAGTTTGGAGGTAAGAAACGCTTGAGAAACTCAAAATTTTCGCAGTTCTGATGCTCGAAACGAATAACTGGCACAGCCTAGGGGAAAAGTACACATACCGTTGTAATCGGGCGAGTTTCTACTTTCAGATGCAACAGAAATTTTGCGGATTGGTCAATCCGTTCGCGAGATATGGCAGTTTGGAGGTAAGAAACGCTTGAGAAACTCAAAATTTTCGCAGTTCTGATGCTCGAAACGAATAACTGGCACGGCCTAGGGGAAAAGTACACATACAGTTGTAATCGGGCGAGTGTCTACTTTCAGATGCAACAGAAATTTTGCGGATTGGTCAATCCGTTCGCGAGATATGGCAGTTTGGAGGTAAGAAACGGTTGAGAAACTCAAAATGTTCACAGTTCTGATGCTCGAAACGAATAACTAGAACGGCCTAGGGGAAAAGTACTCATACCGCTGTGATCGGGCGAGTTTCTACTTTCAGATGCAACAGAAATTTTGCGGATTAGTCAATCCGTTCGCGAGATATGGCAGTTTGGAGGTAAGAAACGCTTGAGAAACTCAAAATTTTCGCAGTTCTGATGCTCGAAACGAATAACCAGAACGGCCTAGGGGAAAAGTACGCAAACCGTCGTAATCGGGCGAGTTTCTACTTTCAGATGCATCAGAAATTTTGCGGATTGGTCAATCCGTTCGCGAGATATGGCAGTTTGGAGGTAAGAAACGCTTGAGAAACTCAAAATTTTCGCAGTTCTGATGCTCGACAAGCATAACTAGAACGGCCTAGGGGAAAGGTACGCATACCGTTGTAATCGGGCGAGTTTCTACTTTCAGATGCTACAGAAATTTTGCGGATTGGTCAATCCGTTCGCGAGATATGGCAGTTTGGAGGTAAGAAACGCTTGAGAAACTCAAAATTTTCGCAGTTCTGATGCTCGAACCGAATAACTAGAACGGCCTAGGGGAAAGGTACGCATACCGTTGTAATCGGGCGAGTTTCTACTTTCAGATGCAACAGAAATTTTGCGGATTGGTCAATCCGTTTGCGAGATATGGCAGTTTGGAGGTAAGAAACGGTTGAGAAACTCAAAATGTTCACAGTTATGATGCTCGAAACGAATAACTAGAACGGCCTAGGGGAAAAGTACGCATACCGTTGTAATCAGGCGAGTTTCTACTTTCAGATGCAACAGAAATTTTGCGGATTGGTCAATCCGTTCGCGAGATATGGCAGTTTGGAGGTAAGAAACGCTTGAGAAACTCAAAATTTTCGCAGTTCTGGTGCTCGACAAGCATAACAAGAACGGCCTAGGGGAAAGTACGCATACCGTTGTAATCGGGCGAGTTTCTACTTTCAGATGCATCAGAAATTTTGCGGATTGGTCAATCCGTTCGCGAGATATGGCAGTTTGGAGGTAAGAAACGCTTGAGAAACTCAAAATTTTCGCAGTTCTGATGCTCGACAAGCATAACTAGAACGGCCTAGGGGAAAGGTACGCATACCGTTGTAATCGGGCGAGTTTCTACTTTCAGATGCTACAGAAATTTTGCGGATTGGTCAATCCGTTCGCGAGATATGGCAGTTTGGAGGTAAGAAACGCTTGAGAAACTCAAAATTTTCGCAGTTCTGATGCTCGAACCGAATAACTAGAACGGCCTAGGGGAAAGGTACGCATACCGTTGTAAATCGGGCGAGTTTCTACTTTCAGATGCAACAGAAATTTTGCGGATTGGTCAATCCGTTTGCGAGATATGGCAGTTTGGAGGTAAGAAACGGTTGAGAAACTCAAAATGTTCACAGTTATGATGCTCGAAACGAATAACTAGAACGGCCTAGGGGAAAAGTACGCATACCGTTGTAATCAGGCGAGTTTCTACTTTCAGATGCAACAGAAATTTTGCGGATTGGTCAATCCGTTCGCGAGATATGGCAGTTTGGAGGTAAGAAACGCTTGAGAAACTCAAAATTTTCGCAGTTCTGATGCTCGAAACGAATAACTGGCACAGCCTAGGGAAAAGTACACATACCGTTGTAATCGGGCGAGTTTCTACTTTCAGATGCAACAGAAATTTTGCGGATTGGTCAATCCGTTCGCGAGATATGGCAGTTTGGAGGTAAGAAACGCTTGAGAAACTCAAAATTTTCGCAGTTCTGATGCTCGAAACGAATAACTGGCACGGCCTAGGGGAAAAGTACACATACAGTTGTAATCGGGCGAGTGTCTACTTTCAGATGCAACAGAAATTTTGCGGATTGGTCAATCCGTTCGCGAGATATGGCAGTTTGGAGGTAAGAAACGGTTGAGAAACTCAAAATGTTCACAGTTCTGATGCTCGAAACGAATAACTAGAACGGCCTAGGGGAAAAGTACTCATACCGCTGTGATCGGGCGAGTTTCTACTTTCAGATGCAACAGAAATTTTGCGGATTAGTCAATCCGTTCGCGAGATATGGCAGTTTGGAGGTAAGAAACGCTTGAGAAACTCAAAATTTTCGCAGTTCTGATGCTCGAAACGAATAACCAGAACGGCCTAGGGGAAAAGTACGCAAACCGTCGTAATCGGGCGAGTTTCTACTTTCAGATGCATCAGAAATTTTGCGGATTGGTCAATCCGTTCGCGAGATATGGCAGTTTGGAGGTAAGAAACGCTTGAGAAACTCAAAATTTTCGCAGTTCTGATGCTCGACAAGCATAACTAGAACGGCCTAGGGAAAGGTACGCATACCGTTGTAATCGGGCGAGTTTCTACTTTCAGATGCTACAGAAATTTTGCGGATTGGTCAATCCGTTCGCGAGATATGGCAGTTTGGAGGTAAGAAACGCTTGAGAAACTCAAAATTTTCGCAGTTCTGATGCTCGAACCGAATAACTAGAACGGCCTAGGGGAAAGGTACGCATACCGTTGTAATCGGGCGAGTTTCTACTTTCAGATGCAACAGAAATTTTGCGGATTGGTCAATCCGTTTGCGAGATATGGCAGTTTGGAGGTAAGAAACGGTTGAGAAACTCAAAATGTTCACAGTTATGATGCTCGAAACGAATAACTAGAACGGCCTAGGGGAAAAGTACGCATACCGTTGTAATCAGGCGAGTTTCTACTTTCAGATGCAACAGAAATTTTGCGGATTGGTCAATCCGTTCGCGAGATATGGCAGTTTGGAGGTAAGAAACGCTTGAGAAACTCAAAATTTTCGCAGTTCTGGTGCTCGACAAGCATAACAAGAACGGCCTGGGGAAAGTACGCATACCGTTGTAATCGGGCGAGTTTCTACTTTCAGATGCAACAGAAATTTTGCGGATTGGTCAATCCGTTCGCGAGATATGGCAGTTTGGAGGTAAGAAACGGTTGAGAAACTCAAAATGTTCAGAGTTCTGATGCTCGAAACGAATAACTAGAACGGCCTAGGGGAAAAGTACTCATACCGTTGTGATCGGGCGAGTTTCTACTTTCAGATGCAACAGAAATTTTGCGGATTAGTCAATCCGTTCGCGAGATATGGCAGTTTGGAGGTAAGAAACGCTTGAGAAACTCAAAATTTTCGCTGTTCTGATGCTGGAACCGAATAACTAGAACGGCCTAGGGGAAAAGTACGCACACCGTTGTAATCGGGCGAGTTTCTACTTTCAGATGCAACAGAAATTTTGCGGATTGGTCAATCCGTTCGCGAGATATGGCAGTTTGGAGGTAAGAAACGGTTGAGAAACTCAAAATATTTACGGTTCTGATGCTCGAAACGAATAACTAGAACGGCCTAGGGGAAAAGTACTCATACCGTTGTAATCGGGCGTGTTTCAACTTTCAGATGCAACACAAATTTTGTGGATTGGTCAATCCGTTCGCGAGATATGGCAGTTTGGAGGTAAGAAACGGTTGAGAAACTCAAAATTTTCACAGTTCTGATGCTCGAAACGAATAACTAGAACGGCCTAGGGGAAAAGCACGCATACAGTTGTAATCGGGCGAGTTTCTACTTTCAGATGCAACATAAATTTTGCGGATTGGTCAATCCGTTCGCAAGATATGGCAGTTTGGAGGTAAGAAACGCTTGAGAAACTAAAAATTTTCGCAGTTCTGATGCTCGAAACGAATAACTAGAACGGCCTACAGGAAAAGTACGCATACCGTTGTAATCGGGCGGGTTTCTGCTTTCAGATGCAACAGAAATTTTGCGGATTGGTCAATCCGTTCGCGAGATATGGCAGTTTGGAGGTAAGACACGCTTGAGAAACTCAAAATTTTCGCAGTTCTGATGCTCGAACCGAATAACTAGAACGGCCTAGGGGAAAAGTACGCATACAGTTGTAATCGGGCGTGTTTCAACATTCAGATGCAACAGAAATTTTGCGGATTGGTCAATCCGTTCGCGAGGTATGGCAGTTTGGAAGTAAGAAACGCTTGAGAAAACTCAAAATTTTCGCAGTTCTGATGCTCGAAACGAATAACCAGAACGGCCTAGGGGAAAACTACGCACACCGTTGTAATCGGGCGAGTTTCTACTTTCAGATGCAACAGACACTTTGCGGATTGGTCAATCCGTTCGCGAGATATGGCAGTTTGGAGGTAAGAAACGCTAGAGAAACTCAAAATTTTCGCAGTTCTGATGCTCGAACCGAATAACTAGAACGGCCTAGGGGAAAAGTACGCATACAGTTGTAATCGGGCGAGTTTCTACTTTCAGATGCATCAGAAATTTTGCGGATTGGTCAATCCGTTCGCGAGATATGGCAGTTTGGAGGTAAGAAACGCTTGAGAAACTCAAAATTTTCGCAGTTCTGATGCTCGACAAGCATAACTAGAACGGCCTAGGGAAAGGTACGCATACCGTTGTAATCGGGCGAGTTTCTACTTTCAGATGCTACAGAAATTTTGCGGATTGGTCAATCCGTTCGCGAGATATGGCAGTTTGGAGGTAAGAAACGCTTGAGAAACTCAAAATTTTCGCAGTTCTGATGCTCGAACCGAATAACTAGAACGGCCTAGGGAAAGGAACGCACACCGTTGTAATCGGCGAGTTTCTACTTTCAGATGCAACAGAAATTTTGCGGATTGGTCAATCCGTTTGCGAGATATGGCAGTTTGGAGGTAAGAAACGGTTGAGAAACTCAAAATGTTCACAGTTATGATGCTCGAAACGAATAACTAGAACGGCCTAGGGGAAAAGTACGCATACCGTTGTAATCGGGCGAGTTTCTACTTTCAGATGCAACAGAAATTTTGCGGATTGGTCAATCCGTTCGCGAGATATGGCAGTTTGGAGGTAAGAAACGCTTGAGAAACTCAAAATTTTCGCAGTTCTGATGCTCGAAACGAATAACTGGCACGGCCTAGGGGAAAAGTACACATACCGTTGTAATCGGGCGAGTTTCTACTTTCAGATGCAACAGAAATTTTGCGGATTAGTCAATCCGTTCGCGAGATATGGCAGTTTGGATGTAAGAAACGCTTGAGAAACTCAAAATTTTCGCTGTTCTGATGCTCGAACCGAATAACTAGGACGGCCTAGGGGAAAAGTACTCATACCGTTGTAATCGGGCGTGTTTCTACTTTCAGATGCAACAGAAATTTTGCGGATTGGTCAATCCGTTCGCGAGATATGGCAGTTTGGAGGTAAGAAACGGTTGAGAAACTCAAAATTTTCACAGTTCTGATGCTCGAAACGAATAACTAGAACGGCCTAGGGGAAAAGCACGCATACAGTTGTAATCGGGCGAGTTTCTACTTTCAGATGCAACATAAATTTTGCGGATTGGTCAATCCGTTCGCGAGATATGGCAGTTTGGATGTAAGAAACGCTTGAGAAACGAAAAATTTTCGCAGTTCTGTTGCTCGAAACGAATAACTAGAACGGCCTACAGGAA
>NW_027480217.1:0-30675 GCF_051014685.1 Ptiloglossa arizonensis | reverse complement strand
AGGCCATTGTAGTTATTCGATTTGAGTATCAGAATTGCGAAAATTTTGATGATTTCTCAACCATTCCTTAACTTCAAACTGCCATATCTCGCGAACGCATTGACGAACTCGAGAAATTCCTGTTGCATGTGAAAGTAGAATCTCGCCCGATTACAATGGTATGTGTATTTTTCCCCTAGGCATTTGTAGTTATTGGTTTCGAGTATCAGACATGGGAAAATTTTGATGGTTTCTCATCCATTCCTTAACTTCAAACTCCCATATCTCGCGAACGGATTGACGAACTCGAGAAATTCCTGTTGCATCTGAAAGTAGAAACTCGCCCGATTACAAAGATATGTGTATTTTTCCCCTAGGCCATTGTAGTTATTGGTTTCGGGTATCAGACTTGCGAAAATTTTGATGGCTTCTCAACGATTCCTTATCTTCAAACTCCAATTTCTCGCGAACGGATTGACGAACTCGAGAAATTCCTGTTGCATCTGAAAGTAGAAACTCGCCCGATTACAATGGTATGTGTACTTTTCCCCTAGGCCATTCCAGTTATTGGTTTCGAGTATCAGACTTGCGATAATTTTGATGGTTTCTCAACCATTCCTTAAATTCACACATACATATCTTGCGAACGGATTGACGAACTCGAGAATTTCCTATTGCATCTGAAACCAGAAACTCGCCCGGTTACAACGGTATGTGCATTTATGCCCTTGGCCATAGTAGTTATTGGTTTCGAGTATCAGACTTGCGAAAATTTTGATGGTTTCTCATCCATTCCTTAACTTCAAACTCCCATATCTCGCGAACGGATTGACGAACTCGAGAAATTCGTGTTGCATCTGAAAGAAGAAACTCGCCCGATTACAAAGATATGTGTATTTTTCCCTTAGGCCATTGTAGTTATTCGATTCGAGTATCAGACTTGCGAAAATTTTGATGATTTCTCAACCATTCCTTAACTTCAAACTTCCATATCTCGCGAACGGATTGACGAACTCGAGAATTTCCTATTGCATCTGAATGCAGAAACTCGCCCGATTACATCGGTATGTGTATTTTTTGCCCTAGGCCATTCTAGTTATTCGATTCGAGTATCAGACTTGCGAAAAATTTTGATGTTTTCTCAACGATTCCTTAACTTCAAACTCCAATTTCTCGCGAACGGATTGACGAACTCGAGAAATTCCTGTTGCATCTGAAAGTAGAAACTCGCCCGATTACAATGGTATGTGTATTTTTCCCCTAGGCCATTGTAGTTATTCGATTCGAGTATCAGACTTGCGAAAATTTTGATGATTTCTCAACCATTCCTTAACTTCAAACTTCCATATCTCGCGAACGGATTGACGAACTCGAGAATTTCCTATTGCATCTGAATGCAGAAACTCCCCCGATTACAACGGTATGTGTATTTTTGCCCTAGGCCATTGTAGTTATTCGATTCGAGTATCAGACTTGCGAAAATTTTGCTGGTTTCTCAACGATTCCTTAACTTCAAACTCCAATTTCTCGCGAACGGATTGACGAACTCCAGAAATTCCTGTTGCATCTGAAAGTAGAAACTCGCCCGATTACAATGGTATGTGTACTTTTCCCCTAGGCCATTCCAGTTATTGGTTTCGAGTATCAGACCAGCGAAGATTTTGTTGGTTTCTCAACCATTCCTTAACTTCAAACTCCCATATCCCGCGAACGGATTGACGAACTCGAGAAATTCCTGTTGCATGTGAAAGTAGAAAGTCGCCCGATTACAACGGTATGTGTATTTTTCTCCTAGGCCTTTTGTAGTTATTGGTTTCGAGTATCAGACTTGCGAAAATTTTAATGGTTTCTCAACCATTCCTTAACTTCAAACTCCCATATCTCGCGAACGGATTGACGAACTCGAGAAATTCCTGTTGCATGTGAAAGTAGAAAGTCGCCCGATTACAAAGGTATGTGTATTTTTCCTCTAGGCCATTGTAGTTATTGGTTTCTGGTATCAGACTTGCGAAAAATTTTGATGGTTTCTCAACCATTTCTTAACTTCAAACTCCCATATCTCGCGAACGGATTGACGAACTCGAGAAATTCCTGTTGCATCTGAAAGTAGAAACTCGCCCGATTACAACGGTATGTGTGTTTTCCCCCTAGGCCTTTGTAGTTATTGGTTTCGAGTATCAGACTTGCGAAAATTTTGATGGTTTCTCAACCATTCGTTAACTTCAAACTCCCATATCTCGCGAGCGGATTGACGAACTCGAGAAATGCCTGTTGCATCTGAAAGTAGAAACTCGCCCGATTACAACGGTATGTGTATTTTTCCCCTAGGCCTTTGTAGTTATTGGTTTCGAGTATCAGACTTGCGAAAATTTTGATGGTTTCTCATCCATTCCTTAACTTCAAACTCCCATATCTCGCGAACGGATTGACGAACTCGAGAAATTCCTGTTGCATCTGAAAGTAGAAACTCGCCCGATTACAAAGATATGTGTATTTTTCCCCTAGGCCATTGTAGTTATTGGTTTCGGGTATCAGACTTGCGAAAATTTTGTTGGTTTCTCAACCATTCCTTAACTTCAAACTCCATATCCCGCGAACGGATTGACGAACTCGAGAAATTCCTGTTGCATGTGAAAGTAGAAAGTCGCCCGATTACAACGATATGTGTATTTTTCTCCTAGGCCTTTGTAGTTATTGGTTTCGAGTATCAGACTTGCGAAAATTTTAATGGTTTCTCAACCATTCCTTAACTTCAAACTCCATATCTCGCGAACGGATTGACGAACTCGAGAAATTCCTGTTGCATGTGAAAGTAGAAAGTCGCCCGATTACAAAGATATGTGTATTTTTCCTCTAGGCCATTGTAGTTATTGGTTTCTGGTATCAGACTTGCGAAAATTTTGATGGTTTCTCAACCATTTCTTAACTTCAAACTCCCATATCTCGCGAACGGATTGACGAACTCGAGAAATTCCTGTTGCATCTGAAAGTAGAAACTCGCCGATTACAACGGTATGTGTGTTTTCCCCCCTAGGCCTTTGTAGTTATTGGTTTCGAGTATCAGACTTGCGAAAATTTTGATGGTTTCTCAACCATTCGTTAACTTCAAACTCCCATATCTCGCGAGCGGATTGACGAACTCGAGAAATTCCTGTTGCATCTGAAAGTAGAAACTCGCCGATTACAACGGTATGTGTATTTTTTCCCCTAGGCCTTTGTAGTTATTGGTTTCGAGTATCAGACTTGCGAAAATTTTGATGGTTTCTCAACCATATCCTTAACTTCAAACTCCCACATCCCGCGAACGGGTTGACGAACTCGAGAAATTCGTGTTGCATCTGAAAGAAGAAACTCGCCCGATTACAAAGATATGTGTATTTTTCCTTAGGCCATTGTAGTTATTCGATTCGAGTATCAGACTTGCGAAAATTTTGATGGTTTCTCAACCATTCCTTAACTTCAAACTCCCATATCTCGCGAACGGATTGACGAACTCGAGAATTTCCTATTGCATCTGAAAGCAGAAACTCGCCCGATTACAACGGTATGTGTATTTTTCCCCTAGGCCATTGTAGTTATTGGTTTCGGGTATCAGACTTGCGAAAATTTTGATGGCTTCTCAACGATTCCTTATCTTCAAACTCCAATTTCTCGCGAACGGATTGACGAACTCGGGAAATTCCTGTTGCATCTGAAAGTAGAAACTCGCCCGATTACAATGGTATGTGTACTTTTCCCCTAGGCCATTCCAGTTATTGGTTTCGAGTATCAGACTTGCGATAATTTTGATGGTTTCTCAACCATTCCTTAAATTCACACATACATATCTTGCGAACGGATTGACGAACTCGAGAATTTCCTATTGCATCTGAAAGCAGAAACTCGCCCGGTTACAACGGTATGTGCATTTATGCCCTTGGCCATAGTAGTTATTGGTTTCGAGTATCAGACTTGCGAAAATTTTGATGGTTTCTCATCCATTCCTTAACTTCAAACTCCCATATCTCGCGAACGGATTGACGAACTCGAGAAATTCGTGTTGCATCTGAAAGAAGAAACTCGCCCGATTACAAAGATATGTGTATTTTTCCCTTAGGCCATTGTCGTTATTCGATTCGAGTATCAGACTTGCGAAAATTTTGATGATTTCTCAACCATTCCTTAACTTCAAACTTCCATATCTCGCGAACGGATTGACGAACTCGAGAATTTCCTATTGCATCTGAATGCAGAAACTCGCCCGATTACATCGGTATGTGTATTTTTGCCCTAGGCCATTCTAGTTATTCGATTCGAGTATCAGACTTGCGAAAATTTTGATGTTTTCTCAACGATTCCTTAACTTCAAACTCCAATTTCTCGCGAACGGATTGACGAACTCGAGAAATTCCTGTTGCATCTGAAAGTAGAAACTCGCCCGATTACAATGGTATGTGTATTTTTCCCCTAGGCCATTGTAGTTATTCGATTCGAGTATCAGACTTGCGAAAATTTTGATGATTTCTCAACCATTCCTTAACTTCAAACTTCCATATCTCGCGAACGGATTGACGAACTCGAGAATTTCCTATTGCATCTGAATGCAGAAACTCCCCCGATTACAACGGTATGTGTATTTTTGCCCTAGGCCATTGTAGTTATTCGATTCGAGTATCAGACTTGCGAAAATTTTGCTGGTTTCTCAACGATTCCTTAACTTCAAACTCCAATTTCTCGCGAACGGATTGACGAACTCCAGAAATTCCTGTTGCATCTGAAAGTAGAAACTCGCCCGATTACAATGGTATGTGTACTTTTCCCCTAGGCCATTCCAGTTATTGGTTTCGAGTATCAGACCAGCGAAAATTTTGTTGGTTTCTCAACCATTCCTTAACTTCAAACTCCCATATCCCGCGAACGGATTGACGAACTCGAGAAATTCCTGTTGCATGTGAAAGTAGAAAGTCGCCCGATTACAACGGTATGTGTATTTTTCTCCTAGGCCTTTGTAGTTATTGGTTTCGAGTATCAGACTTGCGAAAATTTTAATGGTTTCTCAACCATTCCTTAACTTCAAACTCCCATATCTCGCGAACGGATTGACGAACTCGAGAAATTCCTGTTGCATGTGAAAGTAGAAAGTCGCCCGATTACAAAGATATGTGTATTTTTCCTCTAGGCCATTGTAGTTATTGGTTTCTGGTATCAGACTTGCGAAAATTTTGATGGTTTCTCAACCATTTCTTAACTTCAAACTCCCATATCTCGCGAACGGATTGACGAACTCGAGAAATTCCTGTTGCATCTGAAAGTAGAAACTCGCCCGATTACAACGGTATGTGTGTTTTCCCCCTAGGCCTTTGTAGTTATTGGTTTCGAGTATCAGACTTGCGAAAATTTTGATGGTTTCTCAACCATTCCTTAACTTCAAACTCCCACATCCCGCGAACGGGTTGACGAACTCGAGAAATTCGTGTTGCATGTGAAAGTAGAAATTCACCCGATTACAACCGTATGTGTATTTTTTCCCAAGGCCATAGTAGTTATTGATTTCGAGTATCAGACTTGCGAAAATTGTGATGGTTTCTCAACCATTCCTTAACTTCAAACTCCTATATCTCGCGAACGTATTGACGAACTCCAGAAATTCCTGTTGCATCTGAAAGTAGAAACTCGCCCGATTACAATGGTATGTGTACTTTTCCCCTAGGCCATTCCAGTTATTGGTTTCGAGTATCAGACCAGCGAAAATTTTGTTGGTTTCTCAACCATTCCTTAACTTCAAACTCCCATATCCCGCGAACGGATTGACGAACTCGAGAAATTCCTGTTGCATGTGAAAGTAGAAAGTCGCCCGATTACAACGGTATGTGTATTTTTCTCCTAGGCCTTTGTAGTTATTGGTTTCGAGTATCAGACTTGCGAAAATTTTAATGGTTTCTCAACCATTCCTTAACTTCAAACTCCCATATCTCGCGAACGGATTGACGAACTCGAGAAATTCCTGTTGCATGTGAAAGTAGAAAGTCGCCCGATTACAAAGATATGTGTATTTTTCCTCTAGGCCATTGTAGTTATTGGTTTCTGGTATCAGACTTGCGAAAATTTTGATGGTTTCTCAACCATTTCTTAACTTCAAACTCCCATATCTCGCGAACGGATTGACGAACTCGAGAAATTCCTGTTGCATCTGAAAGTAGAAACTCGCCCGATTACAACGGTATGTGTGTTTTCCCCCTAGGCCTTTGTAGTTATTGGTTTCGAGTATCAGACTTGCGAAAATTTTGATGGTTTCTCAACCATTCGTTAACTTCAAACTCCCATATCTCGCGAGCGGATTGACGAACTCGAGAATTTCCTATAGCATCTGAAAGCAGAAACTCTCCCGATTACAACGGTATGTGTACTTTTCCCCTAGGCTACTCCAGTTATTGGTTTCGAGTATCAGACTTGCGAAAATTTTGATGGTTTCTCAACCATTCCTTAACTTCAAACTCCCACATCCCGCGAACGGGTTGACGAACTCGAGAAATTCGTGTTGCATGTGAAAGTAGAAATTCACCCGATTACAACCGTATGTGTATTTTTTCCCAAGGCCATAGTAGTTATTGATTTCGAGTATCAGACTTGCGAAAATTGTGATGGTTTCTCAACCATTCCTTAACTTCAAACTCCTATATCTCGCGAACGTATTGACGAACTCCAGAAATTCCTGTTGCATCTGAAAGTAGAAACTCGCCCGATTACAATGGTATGTGTACTTTTCCCCTAGGCCATTCCAGATATTGGTTTCGAGTATCAGACCAGCGAAAATTTTGTTGGTTTCTCAACCATTCCTTCACTTCAAACTCCCGTATCCCGCGAACGGATTGACGAACTCGAGAAATTCCTGTTGCATGTGAAAGTAGAAAGTCGCCCGATTACAGCGGTATGTGTATTTTTCTCCTAGGCCTTTGTAGTTATTGGTTTCGAGTATCAGACTTGCGAAAATTTTAATGGTTTCTCAACCATTCCTTAACTTCAAACTCCCATATCTCGCGAACGGATTGACGAACTCGAGAAATTCCTGTTGCATGTGAAAGTAGAAAGTCGCCCGATTACAAAGATATGTGTATTTTTCCTCTAGGCCATTGTAGTTATTGGTTTCTGGTATCAGACTTGCGAAAATTTTGATGGTTTCTCAACCATTTCTTAACTTCAAACTCCCATATCTCGCGAACGGATTGACGAACTCGAGAAATTCCTGTTGCATCTGAAAGTAGAAACTCGCCCGATTACAACGGTATGTGTGTTTTCCCCCTAGGCCTTTGTAGTTATTGGTTTCGAGTATCAGACTTGCGAAAATTTTGATGGTTTCTCAACCATTCGTTAACTTCAAACTCCCATATCTCGCGAGCGGATTGACGAACTCGAGAATTTCCTATAGCATCTGAAAGCAGAAACTCTCCCGATTACAACGGTATGTGTGTTTTCCCGTAGGCTACTCCAGTTATTGGTTTCGAGTATCAGACTTGCGAAAATTTTGATGGTTTCTCAACCATTCCTTAACTTCAAACTGCCATATCTCGCGAACGCATTGACGAACTCGAGAAATTCCTGTTGCATGTGAAAGTAGAATCTCGCCCGATTACAATGGTATGTGTATTTTTCCCCTAGGCATTTGTAGTTATTGGTTTCGAGTATCAGACTTGCGAAAATTTTGATGGTTTCTCAACCATTCCTTAACTTCAAACTCCCACATCCCGCGAATGGGTTGACGAACTCGAGAAATTCGTGTTGCATGTGAAAGTAGAAATTCACCCGATTACAACCGTATGTGTATTTTTTCCCAAGGCCATAGTAGTTATTGATTTCGAGTATCAGACTTGCGAAAATTGTGATGGTTTCTCAACCATTCCTTAACTTCAAACTCCTATATCTCGCGAACGTATTGACGAACTCCAGAAATTCCTGTTGCATCTGAAAGTAGAAACTCGCCCGATTACAATGGTATGTGTACTTTTCCCCTAGGCCATTCCAGTTATTGGTTTCGAGTATCAGACCAGCGAAAATTTTGTTGGTTTCTCAACCATTCCTTAACTTCAAACTCCCATATCCCGCGAACGGATTGACGAACTCGAGAAATTCCTGTTGCATGTGAAAGTAGAAAGTCGCCCGATTACAACGGTATGTGTATTTTTCTCCTAGGCCTTTGTAGTTATTGGTTTCGAGTATCAGACTTGCGAAAATTTTAATGGTTTCTCAACCATTCCTTAACTTCAAACTCCCATATCTCGCGATCGGATTGACAAACTCGAGAAATTCCTGTTGCATGTGAAAGTAGAAAGTCGCCCGATTACAAAGATATGTGTATTTTTCCTCTAGGCCATTGTAGTTATTGGTTTCTGGTATCAGACTTGCGAAAATTTTGATGGTTTCTCAACCATTTCTTAACTTCAAACTCCCATATCTCGCGAACGGATTGACGAACTCGAGAAATTCCTGTTGCATCTGAAAGTAGAAACTCGCCCGATTACAACGGTATGTGTGTTTTCCCCCTAGGCCTTTGTAGTTATTGGTTTCGAGTATCAGACTTGCGAAAATTTTGATGGTTTCTCAACCATTCGTTAACTTCAAACTCCCATATCTCGCGAGCGGATTGACGAACTCGAGAATTTCCTATAGCATCTGAAAGCAGAAACTCTCCCGATTACAACGGTATGTGTACTTTTCCCCTAGGCTACTCCAGTTATTGGTTTCGAGTATCAGACTTGCGAAAATTTTGATGGTTTCTTAACCATTCCTTAACTTCAAACTCCCACATCCCGCGAACGGGTTGACGAACTCGAGAAATTCGTGTTGCATGTGAAAGTAGAAATTCACCCGATTACAACCGTATGTGTATTTTTTCCCAAGGCCATAGTAGTTATTGATTTCGAGTATCAGACTTGCGAAAATTGTGATGGTTTCTCAACCATTCCTTAACTTCAAACTCCTATATCTCGCGAACGTATTGACGAACTCCAGAAATTCCTGTTGCATCTGAAAGTAGAAACTCGCCCGATTACAATGGTATGTGTACTTTTCCCCTAGGCCATTCCAGTTATTGGTTTCGAGTATCAGACCAGCGAAAATTTTGTTGGTTTCTCAACCATTCCTTAACTTCAAACTCCCGTATCCCGCGAACGGATTGACGAACTCGAGAAATTCCTGTTGCATGTGAAAGTAGAAAGTCGCCCGATTACAGCGGTATGTGTATTTTTCTCCTAGGCCTTTGTAGTTATTGGTTTCGAGTATCAGACTTGCGAAAATTTTAATGGTTTCTCGTCCATTCCTTAACTTCAAACTCCCATATCTCGCGAACGGATTGACGAACTCGAGAAATTCCAGTTGCATGTGAAAGTAGAAAGTCGCCCGATTACAAAGATATGTGTATTTTTCCTCTAGGCCATTGTAGTTATTGGTTTCTGGTATCAGACTTGCGAAAATTTTGATGGTTTCTCAACCATTTCTTAACTTCAAACTCCCATATCTCGCGAACGGATTGACGAACTCGAGAAATTCCTGTTGCATCTGAAAGTAGAAACTCGCCCGATTACAACGGTATGTGTGTTTTCCCCCTAGGCCTTTGTAGTTATTGGTTTCGAGTATCAGACTTGCGAAAATTTTGATGGTTTCTCAACCATTCGTTAACTTCAAACTCCCATATCTCGCGAGCGGATTGACGAACTCGAGAATTTCCTATAGCATCTGAAAGCAGAAACTCTCCCGATTACAACGGTATGTGTACTTTTCCCCTAGGCTACTCCAGTTATTGGTTTCGAGTATCAGACTTGCGAAAATTTTGATGGTTTCTCAACCATTCCTTAACTTCAAACTGCCATATCTCGCGAACGCATTGACGAACTCGAGAAATTCCTGTTGCATGTGAAAGTAGAATCTCGCCCGATTACAATGGTATGTGTATTTTTCCCCTAGGCATTTGTAGTTATTGGTTTCGAGTATCAGACTTGCGAAAATTTTGATGGTTTCTCAACCATTCCTTAACTTCAAACTCCTATATCTCGCGAACGTATTGACGAACTCGAGAATTTCCTATAGCATCTGAAAGCAGAAACTCTCCCGATTACAACGGTATGTGTACTTTTCCCCTAGGCTACTCCAGTTATTGGTTTCGAGTATCAGACTTGCGAAAATTTTGATGGTTTCTCAACCATTCCTTAACTTCAAACTGCCATATCTCGCGAACGCATTGACGAACTCGAGAAATTCCTGTTGCATGTGAAAGTAGAATCTCGCCCGATTACAATGGTATGTGTATTTTTCCCCTAGGCATTTGTAGTTATTGGTTTCGAGTATCAGACTTGCGAAAATTTTAATGGTTTCTCAACCATTCCTTAACTTCAAACTCCCATATCTCGCGAACGGATTGACGAACTCGAGAAATTCCTGTTGCATCTGAAAGTAGAAACTCGCCCGATTACAAAGATATGTGTATTTTTCCTCTAGGCCATTGTAGTTATTGGTTTCTGGTATCAGACTTGCGAAAATTTTGATGGTTTCTCAACCATTTCTTAACTTCAAACTCCCATATCTCGCGAACGGATTGACGAACTCGAGAAATTCCTGTTGCATCTGAAAGTAGAAACTCGCCCGATTACAACGGTATGTGTGTTTTCCCCCTAGGCCTTTGTAGTTATTGGTTTCGAGTATCAGACTTGCGAAAATTTTGATGGTTTCTCAACCATTCGTTAACTTCAAACTCCCATATCTCGCGAGCGGATTGACGAACTCGAGAATTTCCTATAGCATCTGAAAGCAGAAACTCTCCCGATTACAACGGTATGTGTACTTTTCCCCTAGGCTACTCCAGTTATTGGTTTCGAGTATCAGACTTGCGAAAATTTTGATGGTTTCTCAACCATTCCTTAACTTCAAACTCCCACATCCCGCGAACGGGTTGACGAACTCGAGAAATTCGTGTTGCATGTGAAAGTAGAAATTCACCCGATTACAACCGTATGTGTATTTTTTCCCAAGGCCATAGTAGTTATTGATTTCGAGTATCAGACTTGCGAAAATTGTGATGGTTTCTCAACCATTCCTTAACTTCAAACTCCTATATCTCGCGAACGTATTGACGAACTCCAGAAATTCCTGTTGCATCTGAAAGTAGAAACTCGCCCGATTACAATGGTATGTGTACTTTTCCCCTAGGCCATTCCAGATATTGGTTTCGAGTATCAGACCAGCGAAAATTTTGTTGGTTTCTCAACCATTCCTTAACTTCAAACTCCCGTATCCCGCGAACGGATTGACGAACTCGAGAAATTCCTGTTGCATGTGAAAGTAGAAAGTCGCCCGATTACAGCGGTATGTGTATTTTTCTCCTAGGCCTTTGTAGTTATTGGTTTCGAGTATCAGACTTGCGAAAATTTTAATGGTTTCTCAACCATTTCTTAACTTCAAACTCCCATATCTCGCGAACGGATTGACGAACTCGAGAAATTCCTGTTGCATCTGAAAGTAGAAACTCGCCCGATTACAACGGTATGTGTGTTTTCCCCCTAGGCCTTTGTAGTTATTGGTTTCGAGTATCAGACTTGCGAAAATTTTGATGGTTTCTCAACCATTCGTTAACTTCAAACTCCCATATCTCGCGAGCGGATTGACGAACTCGAGAATTTCCTATAGCATCTGAAAGCAGAAACTCTCCCGATTACAACGGTATGTGTACTTTTCCCCTAGGCTACTCCAGTTATTGGTTTCGAGTATCAGACTTGCGAAAATTTTGATGGTTTCTTAACCATTCCTTAACTTCAAACTCCCACATCCCGCGAACGGGTTGACGAACTCGAGAAATTCGTGTTGCATGTGAAAGTAGAAATTCACCCGATTACAACCGTATGTGTATTTTTTCCCAAGGCCATAGTAGTTATTGATTTCGAGTATCAGACTTGCGAAAATTGTGATGGTTTCTCAACCATTCCTTAACTTCAAACTCCTATATCTCGCGAACGTATTGACGAACTCCAGAAATTCCTGTTGCATCTGAAAGTAGAAACTCGCCCGATTACAATGGTATGTGTACTTTTCCCCTAGGCCATTCCAGTTATTGGTTTCGAGTATCAGACCAGCGAAAATTTTGTTGGTTTCTCAACCATTCCTTAACTTCAAACTCCCGTATCCCGCGAACGGATTGACGAACTCGAGAAATTCCTGTTGCATGTGAAAGTAGAAAGTCGCCCGATTACAGCGGTATGTGTATTTTTCTCCTAGGCCTTTGTAGTTATTGGTTTCGAGTATCAGACTTGCGAAAATTTTAATGGTTTCTCGTCCATTCCTTAACTTCAAACTCCCATATCTCGCGAACGGATTGACGAACTCGAGAAATTCCTGTTGCATGTGAAAGTAGAAAGTCGCCCGATTACAAAGATATGTGTATTTTTCCTCTAGGCCATTGTAGTTATTGGTTTCTGGTATCAGACTTGCGAAAATTTTGATGGTTTCTCAACCATTTCTTAACTTCAAACTCCCATATCTCGCGAACGGATTGACGAACTCGAGAAATTCCTGTTGCATCTGAAAGTAGAAACTCGCCCGATTACAACGGTATGTGTGTTTTCCCCCTAGGCCTTTGTAGTTATTGGTTTCGAGTATCAGACTTGCGAAAATTTTGATGGTTTCTCAACCATTCGTTAACTTCAAACTCCCATATCTCGCGAGCGGATTGACGAACTCGAGAATTTCCTATAGCATCTGAAAGCAGAAACTCTCCCGATTACAACGGTATGTGTACTTTTCCCCTAGGCTACTCCAGTTATTGGTTTCGAGTATCAGACTTGCGAAAATTTTGATGGTTTCTCAACCATTCCTTAACTTCAAACTGCCATATCTCGCGAACGCATTGACGAACTCGAGAAATTCCTGTTGCATGTGAAAGTAGAATCTCGCCCGATTACAATGGTATGTGTATTTTTCCCCTAGGCATTTGTAGTTATTGGTTTCGAGTATCAGACTTGCGAAAATTTTGATGGTTTCTCAACCATTCCTTAACTTCAAACTCCTATATCTCGCGAACGTATTGACGAACTCGAGAATTTCCTATAGCATCTGAAAGCAGAAACTCTCCCGATTACAACGGTATGTGTACTTTTCCCCTAGGCTACTCCAGTTATTGGTTTCGAGTATCAGACTTGCGAAAATTTTGATGGTTTCTCAACCATTCCTTAACTTCAAACTGCCATATCTCGCGAACGCATTGACGAACTCGAGAAATTCCTGTTGCATGTGAAAGTAGAATCTCGCCCGATTACAATGGTATGTGTATTTTTCCCCTAGGCATTTGTAGTTATTGGTTTCGAGTATCAGACTTGCGAAAATTTTAATGGTTTCTCAACCATTCCTTAACTTCAAACTCCCATATCTCGCGAACGGATTGACGAACTCGAGAAATTCCTGTTGCATCTGAAAGTAGAAACTCGCCCGATTACAAAGATATGTGTATTTTTCCTCTAGGCCATTGTAGTTATTGGTTTCTGGTATCAGACTTGCGAAAATTTTGATGGTTTCTCAACCATTTCTTAACTTCAAACTCCCATATCTCGCGAACGGATTGACGAACTCGAGAAATTCCTGTTGCATCTGAAAGTAGAAACTCGCCCGATTACAACGGTATGTGTGTTTTCCCCCTAGGCCTTTGTAGTTATTGGTTTCGAGTATCAGACTTGCGAAAATTTTGATGGTTTCTCAACCATTCGTTAACTTCAAACTCCCATATCTCGCGAGCGGATTGACGAACTCGAGAATTTCCTATAGCATCTGAAAGCAGAAACTCTCCCGATTACAACGGTATGTGTGTTTTCCCGTAGGCTACTCCAGTTATTGGTTTCGAGTATCAGACTTGCGAAAATTTTGATGGTTTCTCAACCATTCCTTAACTTCAAACTGCCATATCTCGCGAACGCATTGACGAACTCGAGAAATTCCTGTTGCATGTGAAAGTAGAATCTCGCCCGATTACAATGGTATGTGTATTTTTCCCCTAGGCATTTGTAGTTATTGGTTTCGAGTATCAGACTTGCGAAAATTTTGATGGTTTCTCAACCATTCCTTAACTTCAAACTCCCACATCCCGCGAATGGGTTGACGAACTCGAGAAATTCGTGTTGCATGTGAAAGTAGAAATTCACCCGATTACAACCGTATGTGTATTTTTTCCCAAGGCCATAGTAGTTATTGATTTCGAGTATCAGACTTGCGAAAATTGTGATGGTTTCTCAACCATTCCTTAACTTCAAACTCCTATATCTCGCGAACGTATTGACGAACTCCAGAAATTCCTGTTGCATCTGAAAGTAGAAACTCGCCCGATTACAATGGTATGTGTACTTTTCCCCTAGGCCATTCCAGTTATTGGTTTCGAGTATCAGACCAGCGAAAATTTTGTTGGTTTCTCAACCATTCCTTAACTTCAAACTCCCATATCCCGCGAACGGATTGACGAACTCGAGAAATTCCTGTTGCATGTGAAAGTAGAAAGTCGCCCGATTACAACGGTATGTGTATTTTTCTCCTAGGCCTTTGTAGTTATTGGTTTCGAGTATCAGACTTGCGAAAATTTTAATGGTTTCTCAACCATTCCTTAACTTCAAACTCCCATATCTCGCGATCGGATTGACAAACTCGAGAAATTCCTGTTGCATGTGAAAGTAGAAAGTCGCCCGATTACAAAGATATGTGTATTTTTCCTCTAGGCCATTGTAGTTATTGGTTTCTGGTATCAGACTTGCGAAAATTTTGATGGTTTCTCAACCATTTCTTAACTTCAAACTCCCATATCTCGCGAACGGATTGACGAACTCGAGAAATTCCTGTTGCATCTGAAAGTAGAAACTCGCCCGATTACAACGGTATGTGTGTTTTCCCCCTAGGCCTTTGTAGTTATTGGTTTCGAGTATCAGACTTGCGAAAATTTTGATGGTTTCTCAACCATTCGTTAACTTCAAACTCCCATATCTCGCGAGCGGATTGACGAACTCGAGAATTTCCTATAGCATCTGAAAGCAGAAACTCTCCCGATTACAACGGTATGTGTACTTTTCCCCTAGGCTACTCCAGTTATTGGTTTCGAGTATCAGACTTGCGAAAATTTTGATGGTTTCTCAACCATTCCTTAACTTCAAACTGCCATATCTCGCGAACGCATTGACGAACTCGAGAAATTCCTGTTGCATGTGAAAGTAGAATCTCGCCCGATTACAATGGTATGTGTATTTTTCCCCTAGGCATTTGTAGTTATTGGTTTCGAGTATCAGACTTGCGAAAATTTTGATGGTTTCTCAACCATTCCTTAACTTCAAACTCCCACATCCCGCGAATGGGTTGACGAACTCGAGAAATTCGTGTTGCATGTGAAAGTAGAAATTCACCCGATTACAACCGTATGTGTATTTTTTCCCAAGGCCATAGTAGTTATTGATTTCGAGTATCAGACTTGCGAAAATTGTGATGGTTTCTCAACCATTCCTTAACTTCAAACTCCTATATCTCGCGAACGTATTGACGAACTCCAGAAATTCCTGTTGCATCTGAAAGTAGAAACTCGCCCGATTACAATGGTATGTGTACTTTTCCCCTAGGCCATTCCAGTTATTGGTTTCGAGTATCAGACCAGCGAAAATTTTGTTGGTTTCTCAACCATTCCTTAACTTCAAACTCCCATATCCCGCGAACGGATTGACGAACTCGAGAAATTCCTGTTGCATGTGAAAGTAGAAAGTCGCCCGATTACAACGGTATGTGTATTTTTCTCCTAGGCCTTTGTAGTTATTGGTTTCGAGTATCAGACTTGCGAAAATTTTAATGGTTTCTCAACCATTCCTTAACTTCAAACTCCCATATCTCGCGATCGGATTGACAAACTCGAGAAATTCCTGTTGCATGTGAAAGTAGAAAGTCGCCCGATTACAAAGATATGTGTATTTTTCCTCTAGGCCATTGTAGTTATTGGTTTCTGGTATCAGACTTGCGAAAATTTTGATGGTTTCTCAACCATTTCTTAACTTCAAAATCCCATATCTCGCGAACGGATTGACGAACTCGAGAAATTCCTGTTGCATCTGAAAGTAGAAACTCGCCCGATTACAACGGTATGTGTGTTTTCCCCCTAGGCCTTTGTAGTTATTGGTTTCGAGTATCAGACTTGCGAAAATTTTGATGGTTTCTCAACCATTCGTTAACTTCAAACTCCCATATCTCGCGAGCGGATTGACGAACTCGAGAATTTCCTATAGCATCTGAAAGCAGAAACTCTCCCGATTACAACGGTATGTGTACTTTTCCCCTAGGCTACTCCAGTTATTGGTTTCGAGTATCAGACTTGCGAAAATTTTGATGGTTTCTCAACCATTCCTTAACTTCAAACTCCCACATCCCGCGAACGGGTTGACGAACTCGAGAAATTCGTGTTGCATGTGAAAGTAGAAATTCACCCGATTACAACCGTATGTGTATTTTTTCCCAAGGCCATAGTAGTTATTGATTTCGAGTATCAGACTTGCGAAAATTGTGATGGTTTCTCAACCATTCCTTAACTTCAAACTCCTATATCTCGCGAACGTATTGACGAACTCCAGAAATTCCTGTTGCATCTGAAAGTAGAAACTCGCCCGATTACAATGGTATGTGTACTTTTCCCCTAGGCCATTCCAGTTATTGGTTTCGAGTATCAGACCAGCGAAAATTTTGTTGGTTTCTCAACCATTCCTTAACTTCAAACTCCCGTATCCCGCGAACGGATTGACGAACTCGAGAAATTCCTGTTGCATGTGAAAGTAGAAAGTCGCCCGATTACAGCGGTATGTGTATTTTTCTCCTAGGCCTTTGTAGTTATTGGTTTCGAGTATCAGACTTGCGAAAATTTTAATGGTTTCTCGTCCATTCCTTAACTTCAAACTCCCATATCTCGCGAACGGATTGACGAACTCGAGAAATTCCTGTTGCATGTGAAAGTAGAAAGTCGCCCGATTACAAAGATATGTGTATTTTTCCTCTAGGCCATTGTAGTTATTGGTTTCTGGTATCAGACTTGCGAAAATTTTGATGGTTTCTCAACCATTTCTTAACTTCAAACTCCCATATCTCGCGAACGGATTGACGAACTCGAGAAATTCCTGTTGCATCTGAAAGTAGAAACTCGCCCGATTACAACGGTATGTGTGTTTTCCCCCTAGGCCTTTGTAGTTATTGGTTTCGAGTATCAGACTTGCGAAAATTTTGATGGTTTCTCAACCATTCGTTAACTTCAAACTCCCATATCTCGCGAGCGGATTGACGAACTCGAGAATTTCCTATAGCATCTGAAAGCAGAAACTCTCCCGATTACAACGGTATGTGTACTTTTCCCCTAGGCTACTCCAGTTATTGGTTTCGAGTATCAGACTTGCGAAAATTTTGATGGTTTCTCAACCATTCCTTAACTTCAAACTGCCATATCTCGCGAACGCATTGACGAACTCGAGAAATTCCTGTTGCATGTGAAAGTAGAATCTCGCCCGATTACAATGGTATGTGTATTTTTCCCCTAGGCATTTGTAGTTATTGGTTTCGAGTATCAGACTTGCGAAAATTTTGATGGTTTCTCAACCATTCCTTAACTTCAAACTCCTATATCTCGCGAACGTATTGACGAACTCGAGAATTTCCTATAGCATCTGAAAGCAGAAACTCTCCCGATTACAACGGTATGTGTACTTTTCCCCTAGGCTACTCCAGTTATTGGTTTCGAGTATGAGACTTGCGAAAATTTTGATGGTTTCTCAACCATTCCTTAACTTCAAACTGCCATATCTCGCGAACGCATTGACGAACTCGAGAAATTCCTGTTGCATGTGAAAGTAGAATCTCGCCCGATTACAATGGTATGTGTATTTTTCCCCTAGGCATTTGTAGTTATTGGTTTCGAGTATCAGACTTGCGAAAATTTTAATGGTTTCTCAACCATTCCTTAACTTCAAACTCCCATATCTCGCGAACGGATTGACGAACTCGAGAAATTCCTGTTGCATCTGAAAGTAGAAACTCGCCCGATTACAACGGTATGTGTGTTTTCCCCCTAGGCCTTTGTAGTTATTGGTTTCGAGTATCAGACTTGCGAAAATTTTGATGGTTTCTCAACCATTCGTTAACTTCAAACTCCATATCTCGCGAGCGGATTGACGAACTCGAGAATTTCCTATAGCATCTGAAAGCAGAAACTCTCCCGATTACAACGGTATGTGTACTTTTCCCCTAGGCTACTCCAGTTATTGGTTTCGAGTATCAGACTTGCGAAAATTTTGATGGTTTCTCAACCATTCCTTAACTTCAAACTGCCATATCTCGCGAACGCATTGACGAACTCGAGAAATTCCTGTTGCATGTGAAAGTAGAATCTCGCCCGATTACAATGGTATGTGTATTTTTCCCCTAGGCATTTGTAGTTATTGGTTTCGAGTATCAGACTTGCGAAAATTTTGATGGTTTCTCAACCATTCCTTAACTTCAAACTCCTATATCTCGCGAACGTATTGACGAACTCGAGAATTTCCTATAGCATCTGAAAGCAGAAACTCTCCCGATTACAACGGTATGTGTACTTTTCCCCTAGGCTACTCCAGTTATTGGTTTCGAGTATGAGACTTGCGAAAATTTTGATGGTTTCTCAACCATTCCTTAACTTCAAACTGCCATATCTCGCGAACGCATTGACGAACTCGAGAAATTCCTGTTGCATGTGAAAGTAGAATCTCGCCCGATTACAATGGTATGTGTATTTTTCCCCTAGGCATTTGTAGTTATTGGTTTCGAGTATCAGACTTGCGAAAATTTTAATGGTTTCTCAACCATTCCTTAACTTCAAACTCCCATATCTCGCGAACGGATTGACGAACTCGAGAAATTCCTGTTGCATCTGAAAGTAGAAACTCGCCCGATTACAAAGATATGTGTATTTTTCCTCTAGGCCATTGTAGTTATTGGTTTCTGGTATCAGACTTGCGAAAATTTTGATGGTTTCTCAACCATTTCTTAACTTCAAACTCCCATATCTCGCGAACGGATTGACGAACTCGAGAAATTCCTGTTGCATCTGAAAGTAGAAACTCGCCCGATTACAACGGTATGTGTGTTTTCCCCCTAGGCCTTTGTAGTTATTGGTTTCGAGTATCAGACTTGCGAAAATTTTGATGGTTTCTCAACCATTCGTTAACTTCAAACTCCCATATCTCGCGAGCGGATTGACGAACTCGAGAAATTCCTGTTGCATCTGAAAGTAGAAACTCGCCCGATTACAACGGTATGTGTATTTTTCCCCTAGGCCTTTGTAGTTATTGGTTTCGAGTATCAGACTTGCGAAAATTTTGATGGTTTCTCAACCATTCCTTAACTTCAAACTCCCACATCCCGCGAACGGGTTGACGAACTCGAGAAATTCGTGTTGCATGTGAAAGTAGAAATTCACCCGATTACAACCGTATGTGTATTTTTTCCCAAGGCCATAGTAGTTATTGATTTCGAGTATCAGACTTGCGAAAATTGTGATGGTTTCTCAACCATTCCTTAACTTCAAACTCCTATATCTCGCGAACGTATTGACGAACTCGAGAATTTCCTATAGCATCTGAAAGCAGAAACTCTCCCGATTACAACGGTATGTGTACTTTTCCCCTAGGCTACTCCAGTTATTGGTTTCGAGTATCAGACTTGCGAAAATTTTGATGGTTTCTCAACCATTCCTTAACTTCAAACTGCCATATCTCGCGAACGCATTGACGAACTCGAGAAATTCCTGTTGCATGTGAAAGTAGAATCTCGCCCGATTACAATGGTATGTGTATTTTTCCCCTAGGCATTTGTAGTTATTGGTTTCGAGTATCAGACTTGCGAAAGTTTTAATGGTTTCTCAACCATTCCTTAACTTCAAACTCCCATATCTCGCGAACGGATTGGCGAACTCGAGAAATTCCTGTTGCATCTGAAAGTAGAAACTCGCCCGATTACAAAGATATGTGTATTTTTCCTCTAGGCCATTGTAGTTATTGGTTTCTGGTATCAGACTTGCGAAAATTTTGATGGTTTCTCAACCATTTCTTAACTTCAAACTCCCATATCTCGCGAACGGATTGACGAACTCGAGAAATTCCTGTTGCATCTGAAAGTAGAAACTCGCCCGATTACAACGGTATGTGTGTTTTCCCCCTAGGCCTTTGTAGTTATTGGTTTCGAGTATCAGACTTGCGAAAATTTTGATGGTTTCTCAACCATTCGTTAACTTCAAACTCCCATATCTCGCGAGCGGATTGACGAACTCGAGAAATTCCTGTTGCATCTGAAAGTAGAAACTCGCCCGATTACAACGGTATGTGTATTTTTCCCCTAGGCCTTTGTAGTTATTGGTTTCGAGTATCAGACTTGCGAAAATTTTGATGGTTTCTCAACCATTCCTTAACTTCAAACTCCCACATCCCGCGAACGGGTTGACGAACTCGAGAAATTCGTGTTGCATGTGAAAGTAGAAATTCACCCGATTACAACCGTATGTGTATTTTTTCCCAAGGCCATAGTAGTTATTGATTTCGAGTATCAGACTTGCGAAAATTGTGATGGTTTCTCAACCATTCCTTAACTTCAAACTCCTATATCTCGCGAACGTATTGACGAACTCGAGAATTTCCTATAGCACCTGAAAGCAGAAACTCTCCCGATTACAACGGTATGTGTACTTTTCCCCTAGGCTACTCCAGTTATTGGTTTCGAGTATCAGACTTGCGAAAATTTTGATGGTTTCTCAACCATTCCCTAACTTCAAACTGCCATATCTCGCGAACGCATTGACGAACTCGAGAAATTCCTGTTGAATGTGAAAGTAGAATCTCGCCCGATTACAATGGTATGTGTATTTTTCCCCTAGGCATTTGTAGTTATTGGTTTCGAGTATCAGACTTGCGAAAATTTTGATGGTTTCTCAACCATTCCTTAACTTCAAACTCCTATATCTCGCGAACGTATTGACGAACTCGAGAATTTCCTATAGCATCTGAAAGCAGAAACTCTCCCGATTACAACGGTATGTGTACTTTTCCCCTAGGCTACTCCAGTTATTGGTTTCGAGTATCAGACTTGCGAAAATTTTGATGGTTTCTCAACCATTCCTTAACTTCAAACTGCCATATCTCGCGAACGCATTGACGAACTCGAGAAATTCCTGTTGCATGTGAAAGTAGAATCTCGCCCGATTACAATGGTATGTGTATTTTTCCCCTAGGCATTTGTAGTTATTGGTTTCGAGTATCAGACTTGCGAAAATTTTGATGGTTTCTCATCCATTCCTTAACTTCAAACTCCCATATCTCGCGAACGGATTGACGAACTCGAGAAATTCCTGTTGCATCTGAAAGAAGAAACTCGCCCGATTACAAAGACATGTGTATTTTTCCCCTAGGCCATTGTAGTTATTCGATTTGAGTATCAGAATTGCGAAAATTTTGATGATTTCTCAACCATTCCTTAACTTCAAACTGCCATATCTCGCGAACGCATTGACGAACTCGAGAAATTCCTGTTGCATGTGAAAGTAGAATCTCGCCCGATTACAATGGTATGTGTATTTTTCCCCTAGGCATTTGTAGTTATTGGTTTCGAGTATCAGACTTGCGAAAATTTTGATGGTTTCTCATCCATTCCTTAACTTCAAACTCCCATATCTCGCGAACGGATTGACGAACTCGAGAAATTCCTGTTGCATCTGAAAGTAGAAACTCGCCCGATTACAAAGATATGTGTATTTTTCCCCTAGGCCATTGTAGTTATTGGTTTCGGGTATCAGACTTGCGAAAATTTTGATGGCTTCTCAACGATTCCTTAACTTCAAACTCCAATTTCTCGCGAACGGATTGACGAACTCGAGAAATTCCTGTTGCATCTGAAAGTAGAAACTCGCCCGATTACAATGGTATGTGTACTTGTCCCCTAGGCCATTCCAGTTATTGATTTCGAGGATCAGACTTGCGAAAATTGTGATGGTTTCTCAACCATTCCTTAACTTCAAACTGCTATATCTCGCGAACGGATTGACGAACTCGAGAATTTCCTATAGCATCTGAAAGCAGAAACTCGCCCGATTACAACGGTATGTGTATTTTTGCCCTAGGCCATAGTAGTTATTCGATTCGAGTATCAGACTTGCGAAAATTGTGATGGTTTCTCAACCATTCCTTAACTTCAAACTGCCATATCTCGCGAACGCATTGACGAACTCGAGAAATTCCTGTTGCATGTGAAAGTAGAATCTCGCCCGATTACAATGGAAATGTGTATTTTTCCCCTAGGCATTTGTAGTTATTGGTTTCGAGTATCAGACTTGCGAAAATTTTGATGGTTTCTCATCCATTCCTTAACTTCAAACTCCCATATCTCGCGAACGGATTGACGAACTCGAGAAATTCCTGTTGCATCTGAAAGAAGAAACTCGCCCGATTACAAAGATATGTGTATTTTTCCCCTAGGCCATTGTAGTTATTCGATTCGAGTATCAGAATTGCGAAAATTTTGATGATTTCTCAACCATTCCTTAACTTCAAACTGCCATATCTCGCTAACGCATTGACGAACTCGAGAAATTCCTGTTGCATGTGAAAGTAGAATCTCGCCCGATTACAATGGTATGTGTATTTTTCCCCTAGGCATTTGTAGCTATTGGTTTCGAGTATCAGACTTGCGAAAATTTTGATGGTTTCTCATCCATTCCTTAACTTCAAACTCCCATATCTCGCGAACGGATTGACGAACTCGAGAAAAACCTGTTGCATCTGAAAGTAGAAACTCGCCCGATTACAAAGATATGTGTATTTTTCCCCTAGGCCATTGTAGTTATTGGTTTCGGGTATCAGACTTGCAAAAATTTTGATGGTTTCTCAACGATTCCTTAACTTCAAACTCCAATTTCTCGCGAACGGATTGACGAACTCGAGAAATTCCTGTTGCATCTGAAAGTAGAAACTCGCCCGATTACAATGGTATGTGTACTTTTCCCCTAGGCCCTTCCAGTTATTGATTTCGAGTATCAGACTTGCGAAAATTGTGATGGTTTCTCAACCATTCCTTAACTTCAAACTCCTATATCTCGCGAACGGATTGACGAACTCGAGAATTTCCTATAGCATCTGAAAGCAGAAACTCGCCCGATTACAACGGTATGTGTACTTCTCCCCTAGGCTATTCCAGTTATTGGTTTCGAGTATCAGACTTGCGAAAATTTTGATGTTTTCTCAACCATTCCTTAACTTTACACTTCCATATCTCGCGAACAGATTGACGAACTCGAGAATTTCCTATTGCATCTGAAAGCAGAAACTCGCCCGATTACAACGGTATGTGTATTTTTCTCCTAGGCCTTTGTAGTTATTGGTTTCGATTATCAGACTTGCGAAAATTTTAATGGTTTCTCAACCATTCCTTAACTTCAAACTCCCATATCTCGCGAACGGATTGACGAACTCGAGAAATTCCTGTTGCATCTGAAAGTAGAAACTCGCCCGATTACAAAGATATGTGTATTTTATCCCCTAGGCCATTGTATTTATTGGTTTCGGGTATCAGACTGGCGAAAATTTTGATGGTTCCTCAACCATTCCTTAACTTCAAACTCCCATTTCTCGCGAACGGATTGACGAACTCGAGAATTTCCTATTGCATCTGAAAGCAGAAACTCGCCCGATTACAACAGTATGTGTATTTTTCCCCTAGGCCATAGTAGTTATTGATTTCGAGTATCAGACTTGCGAAAATTTTGATGGTTTCTCAACCATTCCTTAACTTCACACTTCCATATCTCGCGGACGGATTGACGAACTCGAGAATTTCGTATTGCATCTGAAAGCAGAAACTCGCCCGATTACAACGGTATGTGTACTTTTCCCCTAGGCCATTCCAGTTATTGGTTTCGAGTATCAGACTTGCGAAAATTTTGATGGTTTCTCAACCATTCCTTAACTTCACACTTCCATATCTCGCGAACAGATTGACGAACTCGAGAATTTCCTATTGCATCTGAAAGCAGAAACTCGCCCGATTACAACGGTATGTGTATTTTTGCCCTAGGCCATTGTAGTTATTGGTTTCGAGTATCAGACTTGCGAAAATTTTGATGGTTTCTCAACCATTCCTTAACTTCAAACTCCCATATCCCGCGAACGGATTGACGAACTCGAGAAATTCCTGTTGCATGTGAAAGTAGAAATTCACCCGATTACAACGGTATGTGTATTTTTCCCCTAGGCCTTTGTAGTTATTGGTTTCGAGTATCAGACTTGCGAAAATTTTGATGGTTTCTCAACCATTCCTTATTTTCACACTTCCATATCTCGCGAACGGATTGACGAACTCGAGAATTTCCTATGCATCTGAAAGCAGAAACTCGCCCGATTACAACGGTATGTGTATTTTTCCCCTAGACCATTGTAGTTATTGGTTTCGAGAATCAGACTTGCGAAAATTTTGATGGTTTCTCAACCATTCCTTAACTTCCAACTCTCATATCTCGCGAACGGATTGACGAACTCGAGAATTTCCTATTGCATCTGAAAGCAGAAACTCGCCCGATTACAACAGTATGTGTATTTTTTCCCTAGGCCATAGTAGTTATTGATTTCGAGTATCAGACTTGCGAAAATTGTGATGGTTTCTCAACCATTCCTTAACTTCAAACTCCCATATCTCGCGAACGGATTGACGAACACGAGAAATTCCTGTTGCATCTGAAAGTAGAAACATGCCCGATTACAATGATATGTGTACTTTTCCCCTAGGCCATTCCAGTTATTGGTTTCGAGTATCAGACTTGCGAAAATTTTGATGGTTTCTCAACCATTCCTTAACTTCACACTTCCATATCTCGCGGACGGATTGACGAACTCGAGAATTTCGTATTGCATCTGAAAGCAGAAACTCGCCCGATTACAACGGTATGTGTACTTTTCCCCTAGGCCATTCCAGTTATTGGTTTCGAGTATCAGACTTGCGAAAATTTTGATGGTTTCTCAACCATTCCTTAACTTCAAACTCCCATTTCTCGCGAACAGATTGACGAACTCGAGAAATTCCTGTTGCATCTGAAAGTAGAAACTCGCCTGATTACAATGGTATGTGTACTTTTCCCCTAGGCCATTCCAGTTATTGGTTTCGAGTATCAGACCAGCGAAAATTTTGATGGTTCCTCAACCGTTCCTTAACTTCAAACTCCCATATCCCGCGAACGGATTGACGAACTCGAGAAATTCCTGTTGCATGTGAAAGTAGAAAGTCGCCCGATTACAACGGTATGTGTATTTTTCTACTAGGCCATTCCAGTTGTTGGTTTCGAGTATCAGACCAGCGAAAATTTTGATGGTTCCTCAAGCATTCCTCAACTTCAAACTTCCATATCTCGCGAACGGATTGACGAACTCGAGAATTTCCTATTGCGTCTGAATGCAGAAACTCGCCCGATTACAACGGTATGTGTATTTTTGCCCTAGGCCATAGTATTATAATTATTCGATTCGAGTATCAGACTTGCGAAAATTTTGATGATTTCTCAACCATTCCTTAACTTCAAACTGCCATATCTCGCGAACGCATTGACGAACTCGAGAAATTCCTGTTGCATGTGAAAGTAGAATCTCGCCCGATTACAATGGTATGTGTATTTTTCCCCTAGGCCATTGTAGTTATTGGTTTCGGGTATCAGACTTGCGAAAATTTTGATGGTTTCTCATCCATTCCTTAACTTCAAACTCCCATATTTCGCGAACGGATTGACGAACTCGAGAAATTCCTGTTGCATCTGAAAGAAGAAACTCGCCCGATTACAAAGATATGTGTATTTTTCCCCTAGGCCATTGTAGTTATTCGATTCGAGTATCAGACTTGCGAAAATTTTGATGATTTCTCAACCATTCCTTAACTTCAAACTTCCATATCTCGCGAACGGATTGACGAACTCGAGAATTTCCTATTGCATCTGAATGCAGAAACTCGCCCGATTACAACGGTATGTGTATTTTTGCCCTAGGCCATTGTATATTATTCGATTCGAGTATCAGACTTGCGAAAATTTTGATGGTTTCTCAACGATTCCTTAACTTCAAACTCCAATTTCTCGCGAACGGATTGACGAACTCGAGAAATTCCTGTTGCATCTGAAAGTAGAAACTCGCCCGATTACAACGGTATGTGTACTTTTCCCCTAGGCCATTCCAGTTATTGGTTTCGAGTATCAGACCAGCGAAAATTTTGTTGGTTTCTCAACCATTCCTTAACTTCAAACTCCCATATCCCGCGAACGCATTGACGAACTCGAGAAATTCCTGTTGCATGTGAAAGTAGAAAGTCGCCCGATTACAACAGTATGTGTATTTTTCTCCTAGGCCTTTGTAGTTATTGGTTTCGAGTATCAGACTTGCGAAAATTTTAATGGTTTCTCAACCATTCCTTAACTTCAAACTCCCATATCTCGCGAACGGATTGACGAACTCGAGAAATTCCTGTTGCATCTGAAAGTAGAAACTCGCCCGATTACAAAGATATGTGTATTTTTCCCCTAGGCCATTGTAGTTATTGGTTTCGGGTATCAGACTTGCGAAAATTTTGATGGTTTCTCAACCATTTCTTAACTTCAAACTCCCATTTCCCGCGAACGGATTGACGAACTCGAGAAATTCCTGTTGCATCTGAAAGTAGAAACTCGCCTGATTACAATGGTGTGTGTACTTTTCCCCTAGGCCATTCCAGTTATTGGTTTCGAGTATCAGACCAGCGAAAATTTTGATGGTTTATCAACCATTCCTTAACTTCAAACTCCCATTTCTCGCGAACGGATTGACGAACTCGAGAAATTCCTGTTGCATCTGAAAGTAGAAACTCGCCCGATTACAATGGTATGTGCATTTTTGCCCTAGGCCATAGTAGTTATTGGTTTCGAGTATCAGACTTGCGAAAATTTTGATGGTTTCTCAACCATTCCTTAACTTCAAACTCCCATATCTCGCGAACGGATTGACGAACTCGAGAAATTCCTGTTGCATCTGAAAGTAGAAACTCGCCCGATTACAAAGATATGTGTATTTTTCCCCTAGGCCATTGTAGTTATTGGTTTCGGGTATCAGACTTGCGAAAATTGTGATTGTTTCTCAACCATTCCTTAATTTCAAACTCCCACATCTCGCGAACGGATTGACGAACACGAGAAATTCCTGTTGCATCTGAAAGTAGAAACACGCCCGATTACAATGATATGTGTACTTTTCCCCTAGGCCATTCCAGTTATTGGTTTCGAGTATCAGACTTGCGAAAATTTTGATGGTTTCTCAACCATTCCTTAACTTCACACTTCCATATCTCGCGAACAGATTGACGAACTCGAGAATTTCCTATTGCATCTGAAAGAAGAAACTCGCCCGATTACAACGGTATGTGTATTTTTCCCCTAGACCATTATAGTTATTGGTTTCGAGTATCAGACTTGCGAAAATTTTGATGGTTTCTCAACCATTCCTTAACTTCCAACTCTCATATCTCGCGAACGGATTGACGAACTCGAGAATTTCCTATTGCATTTGAAAGAAGAAACTCGCCCGATTTCAACAGTATGTGTATTTTCCCCTAGGCCATAGTAGTTATTGATTTCGAGTATCAGATTTGCGAAAATTGTGATGCTTTCTCAACCATTCCTTAACTTCAAACTCCCATATCTCGCGAACGGATTGACGAACTCGAGAATTTCCTATTGCATCTGAAAGCAGAAACTCGCCCGATTACAACGGTATGTGTACTTTTCCCCTAGGCCATTCCAGTTATTGGTTTCGAGTATCAGACTTGCGAAAATTTTGATGGTTTCTCAACCATTCCTTAACTTCACACTTCCATATCTCGCGAACAGATTGACGAACTCGAGAATTTCCTATTGCATCTGAAAGCAGAGACTCGCCCGATTACAACGGTATGTGTATTTTTCCCCTAGACCATTGTAGTTATTCGATTCGAGTATCAGACTTGCGAAAATTTTGATGGTTTCTCAACGATTCCTTAACTTCAAACTCCAATTTCTCGCGAACGGATTGACGAACTCGAGAAATTCCTGTTGCATCTGAAAGTAGAAACTCGCCCGATTACAATGGTATGTGTACTTTTCCCCTAGGCCATTCCAGTTATTGGTTTCGAGTATCAGACCAGCGAAAATTTTGTTGGTTTCTCAACCATTCCTTAACTTCAAACTCCCATATCCCGCGAACGCATTGACGAACTCGAGAAATTCCTGTTGCATGTGAAAGTAGAAAGTCGCCCGATTACAACAGTATGTGTATTTTTCTCCTAGGCCTTTGTAGTTATTGGTTTCGAGTATCAGACTTGCGAAAATTTTAATGGTTTCTCAACCATTCCTTAACTTCAAACTCCCATATCTCGCGAACGGATTGACGAACTCGAGAAATTCCTGTTGCATCTGAAAGTAGAAACTCGCCCGATTACAAAGATATGTGTATTTTTCCCCTAGGCCATTGTAGTTATTGGTTTCGGGTATCAGACTTGCGAAAATTTTGATGGTTTCTCAACCATTCCTTAACTTCAAACTCCCATATCTCGCGAACGGATTGACGAACTCGAGAAATTCCTGTTGCATCTGAAAGTAGAAACTCGCCCGATTACAAAGATATGTGTATTTTTCCCCTAGGCCATTGTAGTTATTGGTTTCGGGTATCAGACTTGCGAAAATTGTGATTGTTTCTCAACCATTCCTTAATTTCACACTTCCATATCTCGCGGACGGATTGACGAACTCGAGAATTTCGTATTGCATCTGAAAGCAGAAACTCGCCCGATTACAACGGTATGTGTACTTTTCCCCTAGGCCATTCCAGTTATTGGTTTCGAGTATCAGACTTGCGAAAATTTTGATGGTTTCTCAACCATTCCTTAACTTCACACTTCCATATCTCGCGAACAGATTGACGAACTCGAGAATTTCCTATTGCATCTGAAAGCAGAAACTCGCCCGATTACAACGGTATGTGTATTTTTGCCCTAGGCCATTGTAGTTATTGGTTTCGAGTATCAGACTTGCGAAAATTTTGATGGTTTCTCAACCATTCCTTAACTTCAAACTCCCATATCCCGCGAACGGATTGACGAACTCGAGAAATTCCTGTTGCATGTGAAAGTAGAAATTCACCCGATTACAACGGTATGTGTATTTTTCCCCTAGGCCTTTGTAGTTATTGGTTTCGAGTATCAGACTTGCGAAAATTTTGATGGTTTCTCAACCATTCCTTATTTTCACACTTCCATATCTCGCGAACGGATTGACGAACTCGAGAATTTCCTATGCATCTGAAAGCAGAAACTCGCCCGATTACAACGGTATGTGTATTTTTCCCCTAGACCATTGTAGTTATTGGTTTCGAGAATCAGACTTGCGAAAATTTTGATGGTTTCTCAACCATTCCTTAACTTCCAACTCTCATATCTCGCGAACGGATTGACGAACTCGAGAATTTCCTATTGCATCTGAAAGCAGAAACTCGCCCGATTACAACAGTATGTGTATTTTTTCCCTAGGCCATAGTAGTTATTGATTTCGAGTATCAGACTTGCGAAAATTGTGATGGTTTCTCAACCATTCCTTAACTTCAAACTCCCATATCTCGCGAACGGATTGACGAACACGAGAAATTCCTGTTGCATCTGAAAGTAGAAACATGCCCGATTACAATGATATGTGTACTTTTCCCCTAGGCCATTCCAGTTATTGGTTTCGAGTATCAGACTTGCGAAAATTTTGATGGTTTCTCAACCATTCCTTAACTTCACACTTCCATATCTCGCGGACGGATTGACGAACTCGAGAATTTCGTATTGCATCTGAAAGCAGAAACTCGCCCGATTACAACGGTATGTGTACTTTTCCCCTAGGCCATTCCAGTTATTGGTTTCGAGTATCAGACTTGCGAAAATTTTGATGGTTTCTCAACCATTCCTTAACTTCAAACTCCCATTTCTCGCGAACAGATTGACGAACTCGAGAAATTCCTGTTGCATCTGAAAGTAGAAACTCGCCTGATTACAATGGTATGTGTACTTTTCCCCTAGGCCATTCCAGTTATTGGTTTCGAGTATCAGACCAGCGAAAATTTTGATGGTTCCTCAACCGTTCCTTAACTTCAAACTCCCATATCCCGCGAACGGATTGACGAACTCGAGAAATTCCTGTTGCATGTGAAAGTAGAAAGTCGCCCGATTACAACGGTATGTGTATTTTTCTACTAGGCCATTCCAGTTGTTGGTTTCGAGTATCAGACCAGCGAAAATTTTGATGGTTCCTCAAGCATTCCTCAACTTCAAACTTCCATATCTCGCGAACGGATTGACGAACTCGAGAATTTCCTATTGCATCTGAATGCAGAAACTCGCCCGATTACAACGGTATGTGTATTTTTGCCCTAGGCCATAGTATTATAATTATTCGATTCGAGTATCAGACTTGCGAAAATTTTGATGATTTCTCAACCATTCCTTAACTTCAAACTGCCATATCTCGCGAACGCATTGACGAACTCGAGAAATTCCTGTTGCATGTGAAAGTAGAATCTCGCCCGATTACAATGGTATGTGTATTTTTCCCCTAGGCCATTGTAGTTATTGGTTTCGGGTATCAGACTTGCGAAAATT